>NC_139623.1:111864313-112145328 GCF_964638095.1 Poromitra crassiceps
ACATACCGTGATAAAAAAAATTGCCATATCGCCCAGGCCTAGTGCATCCCCCAAATCACATTAATAATTAATAATTAGTAATGTTGCTTTTACAATGTTACAATGTATTACTGTAGCTCAAATGCTAACCGTTTCATGTATGTGGATGGAGTATGCAAACGCCATTAGCGCCAAGTTCCAGGATGTATAGTGAAATAAAAACACTGATTTGGGTGGTCTAACCTAGTTTGTTAGTGTTTTATTCAACATTTCTAGTCAAGTACAGTCCATTTGGTAGTTTATATTTGTCCAAAAACATCTATTATTATTTTTTCTTTTGTCCTGGCGGCCCACCTGCAGTACCTCCACGGCCCACCAGTGGGACGCGGCGCACAGTTTGGCAATCACTGCTGTAGAGAGCCAAAGTGACCAGCGCATGCAGGGCGCAGGCCCTATAACAGGGTTTGTCCACCCAATATAGTCACCAATTTAGTCACCAATTTGTAAGCCGATTTGTTCCCACTCAGAAACCACAAGACCTGCAGCTACTGAACTTGGTAGGTAGGTTCACAGAGTCACCTTTTACTATGGGCGGAAAAATTACACTAGTTGACCACTAGGTGGCGCTATAACAGCCCTCTTTATATTTTGGTTGATAACTCAGGGCTCCAGAGTGCGTGTATTTACACACATTTTCCCCCCTTAAAATCTGCCAGTGCGTATAAATGTTTTCATAACACGCACTCGTGCACCTTGGAATTTGTAGCGTCTTTCTCTCTCTCTCTCTCTCTCTCTCACCCTGCTCTTGTGCCACGACAGCATGCAGCGCTGTCAATCTAAATCTCTCACATAAGCCGTTTTCACACATGCGCGTTATACCGGGAAATGACCAGAGAATGGTGTAATGCCTTCATGTGTGAAAGTTGTTTTCCGGTATAAGCGCGGCCCCGTCATCGTGGACATTTCACCAGTTCGGAGGTTGTCACAAGAGCGGTATGTCTGCTTCATGTGTGGGCGTGCCGATTTCCCCCCCTCCCCTCTCTGCTCGCAGTCCTTCAGTCCGCAGCAGCAGCCCGACACACAGGGACAGACACAGCGAAAATGGCAGCAGCTTGTTCTAATCTGAAGCCGCCCAATGCTTGTTGAGAAAGCAAATGCACGAAGCGAAATGTGGAAGTATTTTGCTTATGTTGCTGACAGCGAAGGCAAGCCCGGACACATCAAATGAAGCCAGTCTGTAAAAAGTGCTTCAACGCGACGCAGGTGAACGGATAAACATCGAACCAGCCAGGCTATTTCTCTGAGGGATCCCAAGTTGGGATTCCCAACTTCTTCAAAGATTTCAGTTCAAAGACTGGTTAGCGAATGTGAAGGATACAACATACATGCCCTCTTAAGTCAAGCGAGTGTGATTTATTGTGTGACAAGCGAACTTATTTCACCATCGGAGTTTTGCCACTCTCCTCCGCCCCCCGCCTGCTCTGCAGTGCCGCCCCACCCCCCAAAATACAGGTTATTTGACGGCTATATTCACACATGTGAGCCCTCAGGTGTGAAGGGAAATTCCGGGAAATGGCCGATATTGATTTACAGGCAATGTTCCTGTACGCATGTGTGAAAACGGCTATAGAAAGACAGGGGAAATACAAAAATAAAACGTTTTCAATTACTTCTGAGTCCTTTAGACTTGGGCAGAATCGTTTTACTTTGAAAATCCAGCTGGAAGTCGTATCGTCCTTATCGCTAGTACAACACAGGACGGTCTGCAGCCAGCCATCCATTACTGGTGTGACCGGCAGGCCAGACTCACTCGTACCGGAATCGGAGTCACAAACAGATGGAATTAAAATGTGTCAGATGGTGGTTTTGTACGCGGGAGACAAAGCTACGGCTTCAGCAGACGAGTTCTGACTAACGTTAGTTTGGCTGGCAACAATGACATCTTAGCGTCTAATGTTAGCATCGCTAGCGGGATGCTAGCTAATGATCAAGCAAATTCTGGGATTACTAATGTTACCCAACATGTAATTCAAGTTGTTGTTTAACATGCAGGCCAACCGGCTAGGTGCAGGTTATAATACGGATTCCACTGCATGTTAAGAAGTGGCTATTATTGAGGCACTGGAGCAAATTACAAAACGGTAATCAAGCTGTGACAGAACTAAAGCATTTAGAACTTGTCTGATCACATCTGGTGGCATAACTGGTCTGGTTCGGTCGGGTCGGGTCGGGTCGGGTCTGATCGTTCTTTCTTGGCACACCTCACACCGTTTAATCTATGAAGTGTGCCAAAGAGGTAGACTCATGCCTAGACTGTGTGTGCGTGTGTGCCAAGGCTGTTCCTGTGCGATGATCCTCACACAGGAACATTGTACACCACTGTAAGAAAGCAGCCAGCTAAGACCAGTGGCTTGCCAATGCAAACATTAGTTCTGGACACACACACACACATACACACACACACACACACACACACACACACACACACACACACACACACACACACCTTCTCAGATAGAATTGCCTCATGTGGACGAGCTTGGCGTGTGTTGGTGACAGTTTAAGCTACAAATTGCTTGTAAATTGAGTTTTGGTGTTTTATGACCCTTGGGCCCATGAAACTAAAAAAAAACACTCGAGCTTCAGAACTGCATGGGTGTCATGTGTCGGTGACAAAAAAATATATATTTAGAGAAATCTTGAAGACATTTATATTACCCCCTTCTATTGTTAAGCCTATCCATTTTCAATTCTATTGAAATTTATTAAAGTAAAAGTATCAAATTTAAAATGGACAGTTTCACTAAAGCAGGGTACAGGTATCTGCAGGCCTTTACAAATTCTCAAATTCAGATTTAGAGGTCTTAAGAAAAGTTGTGGTTTCTTGGTGCACTGTTGTTCAGGTTAGCAAGACCAATCTTCTAATGGTCTAAAGTTAGTTATTTTCATTTTCAGGTTTATTCCGATTGCAAAAGCAGTCTTATATTTCATTTTAATTGGCATAATGGCATTTAAAAGGCACTTAATTTGCTGAAACTTGCAGACACCATGTAATGGAAAGCCAGGCGCACAATAGTTTATTGTGACTCAAATCCAGACTGTGGCTGGTAATGTAGCGTCTTTACAAGCCACTTTGGTAGCGTTCAATAAACCTGTTTAATAGAATAGTGAGCCAATATATCAGTCGTTGTAGCTGTGGGGGTTAGATAATAACAGTTGAGTATGCGAGGCCGCACTGCGGGAGAGGTCGCAAAGTGAGCAAGCTGCCTCTGCGACCGGCTTCTGCGACCGGGCGAGCACGCTGTTGAGCTGTTTCTGCGACCGGGCGAGCACGCTGTTGAGCTGCTTCTGCGACCGGGCGAGCACGCTGTTGAGCTGCTTCTGCGACCGGGCGAGCACGCTGTTGAGCTGTTTCTGCGACCGGGCGAGCACGCTGTTGAGCTGCTTCTGCGACCGGGCGAGCACGCTGTTGAGCTGCTTCTGCGACCGGCTTCTGCGACCGGGCGAGCACGCTGTTGAGCTGCTTCTGCGACCGGGCGAGCACGCTGTTGAGCTGCTTCTGCGACCGGCTTCTGCGACCGGGCGAGCACGCTGTTGAGCTGCTTCTGCGACCGGGCGAGCACGCTGTTGAGCTGTTTCTGCGACCGGGCGAGCACGCTGTTGAGCTGCTTCTGCGACCGGGCGAGCACGCTGTTGAGCTGTTTCTGCGACCGGGCGAGCACGCTGTTGAGCTGCTTCTGCGACCGGGCGAGCACGCTGTTGAGCTGTTTCTGCGACCGGGCGAGCACGCTGTTGAGCTGCTTCTGCGACCGGGCGAGCACGCTGTTGAGCTGTTTCTGCGACTGGGCGAGCACGCTGTTGAGCTGTTTCTGCGTCTGGGCGAGCACGATGTTGAGCTGTTTCTGCGTCTGGGCGATCACGCGAGTGAACTGCGTCTGCAAGCGGGCGAGCACGTGTGTGAGCTGCGCTGAGATGGGAAAAGTACCCACATTCTTTACTTAAAGGGGGACTGACCCCCCCAGATTTCTTGCAAAACGGTATTCTACTTGATTTGAAAACTCTGCAGGCAAGATGGCCGCCTATACTCCCTTCTGTAGCTGGCAGAATTCCTCCCCCATGAACTAACATAACTTGGCCAATAAGTATAGCCCTTTTCCCACATGCGCTTTGTACCGCAAAATGACCGGTATGTGGTCTAATGCCTGCATGTGAGAAAGGCACCGTGCCGGTATAAGCGCGACCCCGTCGTCGCGGAGATTTCACCACTTTCTAGCCTGTCAGAAGAGCGGTATGCGTTTTAGCGGATACTAGTGAGAAACGGGTGCAGTCATTTTCCGCGACACTCTCAATGGCGAGGTGTACACACGTTGCTTAATGTTCCAGCGGGCATAATCTAATCATTCGCGCACATTAAAGCAAACTGGCGAAATGATCTTGTGATAATAAGAGCAGTAGCCTATGTCAGCTTCATGTGTGGGTGTGCTGTGCTGATTTCCCCCTCTCCTCTCTGCTCGCTCTCTGGCCACAGTCCGACTCCTCCCTAAGTCACAGCCCGACAGGGACTAAGCAAATGCACGAAGCGAAAGTGGAAGTATTTTGCTTACGTTGCCGACAGCCAAGGCAAGCCCGGACACATCAAATGAAGCCAGTCTGTAAAAAGTGCTTCAACGCGATGCAGGTGAATGGATAAACAAGCAAACTTATTTCACCATTCGGAGTTTTGCCGACACGTCACTCCCCACCCCCCACATACAGGCAATTTCGCTGATAGATTCCCACATGCCAGAGGAGAAGTGTGAAGGGAAATGTCCGATATTGACTTACAGGTAATTTTCCGGTACGCATGTGGGAAAACGGCTTATGTAACATACAAAATAAAACAAATGGTAATGTCTTCATTTGATGTAGAATGCAGAGGACATGTAACTGTTTAGTTAAACTTCCATTCCAGGAATATTGCTCTAAAGATAACGTAAATGGCTCGAGACTGTTTCGTCCTGAAACCCACTCGCTTTGCGCCCGAACACAATCGATTTGGGGCTGGAACACGCCAGGATTGGCCAACGCCAACACCAATGCCCAGAACTGTCAAATCAAATCATCGACAGAGACGCCCGCCTCCCAGTATTTTCAGTGTATCCGAGATAGATATCATAGAAAACGTTATGAATATAGCCACGTTATAAACAACAAACTAACGCTGGTGATCCGTATGGAAACAGTGTTACTCGAAATGGTTAAAAGTTATATCAATTTGGTCATTCAGTGGCGTTTTACTGCCATGTAACATAACTAACTAGCGGCTAATATTAGCCACAGTAGGCGATTACCCATGGATGCATTGCTCTTAAAGGGCTCGCGCCGCAAATACCACCGTGACGTCACGATGTACCAAATCTCACATTCATTTGAGGGCACAAAAAAAAGCAGTGTTGAACCCATAGAGGGAACTTATGCTGCTGAAAATGATACAAATGGTACAATGGTAACAGTTTGGTCTCAAATGTGGAAATTTTGACCAGAATTCTTCACACACCACCCCCAAAGTCATATTGGTTAAAAGCTGAAAAAAAGTGTTTTGGGGGTAAGTTACACTTTAAGTAGAAGTACAGTTACTTGTGTAAAAAATGACTGGTAAAAGTAGAAGTACCGATTCAACTATTTACTCAAGTAAAAGTAAAAAAGTACAGGCTATGAAATGTACTCAAAGAGTAAAAGTAAAAAGTATTTTTACCGGATGTTTCTGTGCCTAACTGAACATCACGTCATATTAGTAATATAATTTGAAGACTATTGAACTTAAAATATCCCCTACAAACATGTTTTTATACATCTTAAAACTCTACTTTGATTAATGTATGCTGTGGTTTTTCCACAAAAACAGTCAAATTATCATTAAAATCCTTAAAATGACATCTATTCCTCCCTCATTAATATTTCCAGGATATATGAATATGCAAATTGTTAATCACAAAAGTGCTGGTGTTTACTGCAGCCACTTCCGGGGTTACGGCAGCCAATCAGCGTTGAGCAGTAAGCGACTGTTGCCAGCGAAATTTCGCTCAAGTTGGGATATTTCATCTCGGGCGACGGGCGAATTTTCGCCCTATCGCTCTGTCGCTGTCGCTCGGACGCCCAGCGATTTTTCTCCCGGGCGAATATATGCTCAATCGCTCGTTTGCATTGACTTTGTATGTAAACTCGATGCCAGCGAAAAACTTTTAATAGGTCGGTGTGACTCAAAAACACAAGACAAGATGTAACTATCCTTTGTGCAAGTATCGATAGTATCGATACTTATCAATACTAAAAATTTGAAACGGATACAATACTCATTTGCAACTGTATCGATATCAGCAGTGCTTTCTCTTAATGAAAAATCAAACATACCACTGATTTCTCCCTCCCTGTCATTGGTGGGTATCTTTTGCTTCAATAAATTCAAAGTATTCTGATAGGCTGATCACTAGAGCAGGTGTAATCTTCTGTGTAAGGTCAAAGTTTTTAGTGAGTTTTATCAGGCCTAGATTATGGAGAAGCGTGCGTCTGTCCGTCCATCTGTTTGTTTCTTTTTTATGCCTCTTGATGTGTTGTCATCCCGCCGCGTGGTATCAAAAATGGTATCGAGTATCGATATTTTCCTGGGTATCGGTATCGAAGTAGAAATTCTAGTATCGTGACATCCCTAGTCTGATCAGACAACTATTACGCCATGTAAACAAGAGACTTGAGAAAAAGAAGTTACCATGTCAGAGCCTCTGGCTCATTCGGGTCTGCAGTGTTGACAACTTCAACCTCACTTTCAGCGGCATCGCTCATGTTGCTGGTTCCTCTGGCTGACATATGGATCACATTATTCACAGACGCAATTTCTCAGCGCGACCGAGTGTCCGTCCCTCGTCTCTTTTATGGCAGCGTTCTCACGTTTGGTGCGTCGTTCTGATACATCGATACATGATGTGGTTTGGTGGGTGGAATGTGCACTTCTTTTCCAGGTTATGTCCACGCCCCCTTAGGAGACTGTCTAGCCAATGAAGTTTCGTAACATTGACAGAGAGCCAATCACTAGCTGACATTTAGAGGACCGGACGAGTGCCATTCCATACTATTGGCGGAGCCTGGAATGAGCTATCTCTATTCACTCTGCCCCGTTTCTTATCGGTCTTTCTTAATCGTTGTTGTTGTGCATTAAAACTAAAGTAACCTTGTTTTGAAAATGTAAGGAGTAGAAAGTACAGATACTTGTGTTAAAATGTAGGGAGTAAAAGTTAAAAGTTGTCAGAAAAATAAATACTCAGTAAGGTACAGATACCCGAAAAATCTACTTAAATACAGTAAATAATTATTTGTACTTCGTTACTTCCCATCTCTGGAGCTGCATCTGCGAGCGGGCGAGCATGCGTGTGAGCTGCGTCTGCGACCGGGCGAGACTTCAAGGGCAAACCAAGGCATGGTAGAAATGAGCGCAGCCAGTTCAGCGGGCGAGCCAGCGAGGGGCGCTAGTCAAAATAAATAGAATAGTTTCTCTCCTTCCCTGCAGGTAAGATCGACATGGTGAAGTCTAAGTGGGGCCTGGCTCTGGCTGCTGTGGTGACGGTGCTCAGCTCGCTCCTCATGTCCGTGGGACTGTGCACGCTGTTTGGACTCACGCCCACACTCAACGGAGGGTATGGACATACACATTTTTCACATATTTACACAGTGGTTCAGATTTCCCTGTAATTGAGTGGACAGATAGGCCTTGGGCCAATGGAACAATTGATTTGATTTTGGCAGTGATCTGAGATTAGATGATGTTTCTTTTTAGCCATGATTGTCAAACTAATGGATATGGAGAGTTGACTCCAAATGTGTGTTTGCCGGGTCAAGAAATCAATTCAACTTCAAATGGATGTGGAAGCACTGATCTTTTTGGTTGTTATCAGACTTTTGCCTTCTCCAACTTCCTTCCAGTTCTTTCTTTTTTCTTTTCCAGAAAGATTTATACTCAGGGTTCCCAACTGGTCTGGCAATTTTTGGAATACAATGGAATTTACCAGAGTACCAGACAAAGGGAAATCTGGGAATTTGCTTAATTCTCGTGGGAAGTCGAGGAATATGAGGGAATACTTTGCAGGAATATAGCAGCATGCATTTTTCAGCTTGACATTGGTGTGTCTCCACAACAAACACAGCTGGAGTAGAAACCAGACCGTTTCCCCTTTAGAACCTTTCTGAGAAGTTTTCTAGACAAAATGAAGAAACCAGGAAGGAAGGAATCAAAGTCATGAAACATTGCTTCAGGGCATGCCTGTCTACCTGCTTATTTTCAACACTGTCTTTATATCTTTTTATAGTTACATTTAGCATGTTCAAGTGTTGAAATTGACAGTTGTGTATGTTTATCTGTCTATCTATTATCCTGATTTTACTCTGATCTTATTCCTATTGTTTCTTTGTTTTGTTCTTTGTGCTATTTGCTGCTGCAATGGCCCATTAAAGTTTCATCATTAACTCTTATCTTACTCACAGAACGAGACAGATTCCCTGACACACTTTCACTCAGAACACACACACACACACACACACACACACACACACACACACACACACACACACACACACACACACACACACACACACACACACACACACACACACACACACACACACACACATTCACTTTCCACTTCCTCAGCATTGACTTTAGGCCTATATAGATTTGTTTACAGCAGGCAGGTTCAGAGTTTTTTTTTTCTTTTTTTTTGTAAATATATTTATTGGGTTTTCCTTTTTTTTTTGCACAACATGTATTGACATAAATACATGTACATGTACATACACACGAATACAGAAACGAAACAAAAACAAAACACACACACAAAAAACAAAACAAAAAACAAACAAACCAACAACTATAAAATAAAACAAAAAATCAATTAAATTAAATTATTCAAGCAGTTCTTACAAGGCATTTACATTCCTGGTGTGCGACCTTCTAGGTATTCTATAAATCGTCCCCATACTTTATGGAAGTTTTGCATTTTCCCTTTGACGGCATAAGTCAATTTTTCCATGGCAAGCACATTGGAGAGACTTTTAAACCACTGTTCAACTGTCGGTGCCTCCGTGCTCTTCCAAGACGTTGCAATACAGTGTTTAGCCTGAAGTGAACAAAGGTTTAGTAACTTTTTATTTGCCCCTGTCAGTCCTAACCCAGGAGGGGGTAACCCCAGAATGAATACCTGTGGGCAGATCGGCAATGCAACAACAGTAATGTCAGATATAGTTTGTATGACTTTTTCCCAAAATTGCTTAATTTTCGGACAGCTCCAGAGGCAATGAAATAGAGTGCCGACTTCTAGACTACATTTACTACATAAATCAGGATTATTGTTGTCAAAATGATGTAACAGGTATGGAGTAATGTATGTATGCATAATCCATTTATATTGTAGCAGCTTGAATCTGGTATTGATAGTCTGGGTTTGTGCATCATGGCAAACTGTCTCCCAGTCATCCTCAGAAATCTCTACGGCAGGTTCAGAGTTGATGTGTGACTGTTGACAAAAAGAAGGAGCAGGGTGTGGATGTGGGCGGGGCTTCCCATAGAGGGCGGAGATCTACCCATGTTGACATTTTGCGGCCAATCGTTTGAGGCCGATTAGAATGTCGACATTGTGGCGTGACAACGGCACACTGTCATTCAACCACTGACCGGCATCCATGCAAAAGCCCACAGTGGGCTGTGTGTGTGTGTGTGTGTGTCTTCAAACACACACACCAAGGCATAACCGTGCAGTGCATACATGCTGCACATGCCGCTTACTCATGACTCCCTCTACAGAAGCGGGTTGTTGAGTGGGAGTCGTGTGTGTGTGTGATGTAACTGGCAGAGCTGTTGACAGTCTCCTGTGTCTCCCTGACCCAGTTATACACTTACCTCTCCCAGCTTATCTACACTCTCTCTGCTAATCTTTGTGTAACTTCAGAGTAGGAGTAGGTCAGAGTAGGAAGTGACCTGCAGACTCTCCAGCCAAGAGTCTGCAAATTTTGGCTGTGGCCGGTCAATTTTGGCTATAATTTTTTTTGAAGCAGCCAAGCCTTGTAGTTTTCCTTGTATAGCCGATATTTATTGGTGGGGTAGGGATGCATGATATGGACTTTTTCAACCGATAACCGACAATAATTTCACATTTTTGTATTTTAAAAACAAGTTCTTAACCTATAGTTGATGTCCCTGAGGGTGAGAAAGGATAAGCGTGTAGTGAGCAAAGATGGATGATGTAATATAGAGCTAGCCAGCCTGCCCTGATGTCACGTATTATTCTCTCGCGTTCTATTCCCGCTGTTCTCAGCATTGAGTGTCACAAACATGGCGTCAACTTGCAAGCTCTATTCCATAGCTCTGATCTAACTCACTATACCCACTACAAACTGACATCACTATTGTCAACACAAAACAAAGAACACTTGTGAGTTCTGACTAAATGTTAATTTATTTTTCCTAGTAAAGTGTATCACTCAATACAAGAAATAAACAGGCTTTTATAGTAGCGAAAGCCTATGGCTGCATAGTGTGCAGATAAAAAAAACAACAATGTCAAAATGCATATTAGACTGTTATTTTTAAAGTGGTAACTTTACCGACTGGGCTACTGTATCAACACAGCAAGCATTTACGTTAGCCCTAGTTAACTTAACGTTAGCGGTTAGTGGGTTGCTTTTTGAGTTAAAGACGTGACTTTTCATTTCTGGTAAAGCATGAGGGTTTTTATATAGTTTTTATATGGTTATTCCTGTAAATGTGTTTCTCCATGTTAGTCTGAAGGTTGTCCTTGTGTCTCTTGTCTCTGTACAGAGAGATTTTCCCATACCTGGTGGTGGTGATCGGCCTAGAGAACGTCCTGGTCCTCACCAAGTCCGTGGTATCCACTCCCGTCGACCTTGAGGTCAAACTACGCATCGCTCAGGGTAATGTGTGTGTGTGTGTGTGTATATATATCAAGGTTTAGACATTAACACCAGTCGTTGGTAAATTAGTACACTCTGTCCACTCTGTTGCATTGGCAGGCAACCACCCATCATTAAAATACCATATCTATTTAAAAAATCTGTTTGGCTAGCAACCACCCATCATTTAGATACCGTATCTATAGTTTCAAGTTTCAAGTTTGGTACTTTATCCATCCCTGAAGGGAAATGAAGGCATTACAGCAGCAATAACATCAGAACACAAAAGGATTTGAGTCACAGAAAAAGACAGTAGGGACACAGACAAATTAAATATGTAACACAGTAAGTAACACATAGAGCATAAGCAGTGCATAAAACAGTGTAGAAACTAACAGCAGTCAATAAGTAATAAGAGTAATAACAATAACAGATATTTCTATAATAGAAAGAAAACGTTCATAAATAAGAACAAGATGTACACGTAGCAGATTTTTACATTAACAGTTTTTGTTGTGATACCTTATGGCAGCAGGCAGGAAGGCCCGCCGGATCCGCTCTGTGCAGCACAGTAGTTTGAGGAGTATTTAAGAATCAGTTTGGCTAGCAAAGTCATAAAAGTGGCTAGTAAACCTTGGATGTCACCAACTGCCATGGTCATTGGATAAATCAATACATTTAATTAGTCAATTTCCTGCCAGTTTGTGTCTGAGGCTTAGCTAAACCCAAGCAAATTGAGTTTTGTCGCCTGTCTGTCTCTGTGTAGACACATTTAATAACTCAAGAACAATTCATGATAGAAACTTCATACTTAAGCCACAGGTTCCCCATATAGAGTAGATCTTTTGGGAACACCTTGCTGCATATATGTATATGTTAATGAGGGAAAATGGCAGGTCATTAGGGAGCTCTGGTGCCTCTAGTTTATTTATTTTGTTGTTTGTTGTTTCCCAGGCCTTAGTAATGAGAGCTGGTCTATCATGAAGAACATGGCCACTGAACTGTGTATCATCCTCATCGGATACTTCACTCTGGTGCCAGCTATCCAGGTAACTCCTGTGTTTCAGTCGGATACTGCCGCATAATCACATCTACTCTGTTATAAGATTTGGGCCTGTAGAAAATACTGAGACAGATTTGAAAATATACAGTATGAAAATAAATTAATATAAAAATAAATGAAAATGGATGCATATAATGTGCAATAACAGTGAAAAAAGAATTGATATGGGAAAAACGCAAATTTTTAGTTAATTTCACATTCAAATCAACAGGTACCGTTAGCGCCAAGCTAACAAGTTAGCCTTACCTGTAACCAGTGCATACAGTACTGCTAGAATCAAGCTAGGTAGTCAGCGTGCCACCAGCTGCTTGTGTTTCAGAGAGAGATGCTAACAGTGTCTCTGTTGCAGGAGTTCTGTCTGTTCGCTGTGGTCGGCCTGGTGTCTGACTTCTTCCTGCAGATGTTCTTCTTCACCACTGTACTATCTATAGACATCCGCCGCATGGAGGTGAGATCACGCACGCACACGCACGCACGCACACACACACACACACACACACACACACACACACACACACACACACACACACACACACACACACACACACACACACACACACACACTCACTCACTCACTCACTCACTCACTCACTCACTCACTCTCCCTTTCTCTTGAGCAGATATAGGTCACACATGGGGTGAGATGGCGGTCACACATAGTTTTTGCAGATTAATCTTTTTCTAATGTGTGTTCCTCATGTAGAACCTCTTCTAACACTCCTGTTGGTCCTTTCTCCTGTCACATACTGAAACCTTTCACTGGTGTTTAGCTCAGTGCTAAATGGGAATAAGCCCCATAAACTGACTTGAAATCCCACACATTTACATCCAGTGAAAGAACCCTTAAGCTCTCATAGGCTAAACACGTGCAGATATTTAAGTGATCAACGCCATATGGCTAATGAGAATTCAAGCAAGACATTGCATAATTTCTATGCTGATCGTTATTCGGTGGTTCAAAATGTAAAACTGGTTCATCAGTGTTCACATTGTTATTGACTTAAGTCAGTGAGTACAACCAAATGCACTAGCCCATTCAATTAATGTTAAGGGGTTTCTCAGGATGCCAAAAGGTCAGGAGCTTGAACCTGTGTCCTCCCTACTCACTGTACCAGCCTGCAAAGAGATCAGATAACATGAGATAACATGAGACATACTTTTATTGTCCCCATGGAGAAATGTGTCTTGGTTTCTGTGTCACTTAAAATAAATCATCAGTTCCATCCACATCATGCATACATATATCATACATATATCATACATATATCATACATATATCATGCAAAAACAAAAAACTAACAAACACATGCATACAAGTGAACATACAGATTCCTACAACCCAGTGCACATTACATAGCCTGTTACTGATCAATTATTGCGCACTGTATTTATATAGAATATTCATATGCAAGGAAAATTCAGCGTGATTATAAACACACAATTTGTTTAGTAAAATTACATTAAAAAGAAATAAAGATAAAGAAAATGGTAAGGACACATGCGCGCGCACACACACACACACACACACACACACACACACACACACACACACACTATATGTATGTATATGTATGTATATATATATATATATATATATATATATATATATATATATATAATACTCCAGTATATAAATAAACCTCTATACCTATGATTTAATACACAATAGCATATGTTACTGTATGTGTATATGACATAACAATCATCGCCGTCATCAATCGCACATAGTTTGAAACTTCTCCCTCTCCCCCCAGCTGGCCGACCTGAATCGCCGGCTGCCGGCCGAAGCAGGGCTGCCCCCTCCCAAGCCGGGCCCCCTGCGGCCCCGTGAAGTCCCCCCGCCCCCGCGGCCCCACCCCCACACCATCACCCTGCAGACCCCCGCCTTTAGGAACCTCCGGCTGCCCAAAAGGCTGCGGGTGGTCTACTTCCTGGCCCGCACGCGCCTGGCCCAGCGCATCATCATGGTGAGCAGGGAAGACGGCTATGATGTGTATTCTGTGCTGCTGTGTGTCTTGCACTGTTCCTCCACAGTGTTTGTGAGGATTCATCGTGTTAGTATTTCAACTGCACAAACATCACCAAGATAAATACTTGCGTATATACTTATAGTGTATTTGGAAATTAAATGGAATATAATTGTGAGAAGGGAGAGATTCGAGATGCACAGAAGTGGGGAGAAACTCTGGGACTGTCTAGGGAACTTTGATGGAAGTGAATGAGAACTGCTCCTCCCTCCCTTTTAAAGGGATAGTTCGGTTTGTTTGAAGTTGGGTCCTATCAGCTAGTCACATACACTAACGTAATTAGGTACAGTGTTCTGGACGCTGAGCGCAGTGTCTAACGAGATCCGGCACCCAGAGGAGCAGCCTCGCGCAGCCTCACCAGCTTTTTCTCTCTCAGTACTGGGGGTCAACAACTAAAACGTAATTTAGCCACCTAAAACACCTAAAACAACGCCCACCTAAACAAATCGATATCTGTGTACATGCACGCTCTATTTTGACAATTTTCAGCGCTTTACTTTTCCGCAAAACAGCAGTTTCATTCGGCACTGCTTTTTCTCCCAGCCGTACAACCACCGTATTCCTCCGCTAAAGCCAGCACAGAGCACAGAGCCGCGGTTTACAAAACAGGAAGAAGAGAGATAAAACACTGACTTACTTTAGAGACAACAAGTCACCTGGCCTCTTTGGTCTGGGTCGTTTTCCACAATTTATCCTGGGAATGGTGAATAAGGTTTGCAGCCAGGGCACCCAGGCATTTAGACAGCAGGCGCATCTCTCTGCCTGTTCACTCTCTGCAAAAGTTCCTCTTCTGTATTCTCTCTGGTTCATAATTGTATCCTCTAGGGCTGTGGCGATTCACTTATCTCCCGATTCGATACTATCACGATTCTTGGGTGCCGATTCGATTTATATTGCGATTCTTAAGTATTGCGATTCTACGATTATTGCGATTCGATATTACGATTTATTGCGATTTTTGTTTATTTTTTTCTTTTCTTTTTTCAGTTTGTTTGCTTTTTTACCCTAGATTAGAACATGGGAAAAGTTGAATCATACACTAGAGACTGTATATTATATATCATGAGTAGGGCTGGGCGATATAGTTAAAAACAGGGGCGGACTGGGATCATAATTCAGGCCGGGCATTAGATACCAAGCAGGCCAGGCCGATATGGGCCAACGCGCGTGAAATTTGGGCCGTTTGAAGCCAGATTTGGGCCGTTTGAAGTCCAATTTTACAATGAGATGCACCCACTTTAACCCTGAAGTGTAATTATTACTTCAGACTAACTAATAAAGTAATAAAACCACTAGTAAACCAGTAGGCGGCGCCTGGCCTGCTGTTCAGTGAGTGGCCTGACTGCAAGCACCCAAATTTTTTTTTTTTTTTTTTTTTTTTTTAATTTGCGATTATCGATTCTGGAATAAAAGATCGATCCAAAAAATCGTGACATTAAAAATCGCGATACTTAGGTGAATCGATTTTTTCCCCCACCCCTAGTATCCTCTTGTCACCAAGGTGAATGGCATATCATCCTCGCTATCAAAATCACTTATATTTTCGTCCGTGTATTCTATTTGTTGTGTCTTCAAACCGGGAGAAATAAAATAGCCTACCCCCAAATAACTGCGGAGTAATCCAGTGCTGCGGCTCTGACCTGGCTTTTAGCGGAGGAACACGGTAGTTGTACGGTTTGGAGAAAAAGCAGTGCCAAATGAAACTGCTGTTTTGCGGAAAAGTAAAGCGCTGAAAATTGTCAAAATAGAGCGTGCATGTACACGGATATCGATTTGTTTAGGTGGGCGTTGTTTTAGGTGGCTAAATTACAGTTATAGTTTTAGTTGTTGACCCCCAGTACTGAGAGAGAAAAAGCTGGTGAGGCTGCGCGAGGCTGCTCCTCTGGGTGCCGGATCTCGTTAGACACTGCGCTCAGCGTCCAGAACACTGTACCTAATTACGTTAGTGTATGTGACTAGCTGATAGGACCCAACTTCAAACAAACCGAACTATCCCTTTAACACCCTTCAACTGTTGACCTGCTCTGCCCTTGAGCATGGGTTAGTACTAACCCTAACCCTAACCCTCTGCTCTTGAGCATGGCCTTTGACCTTAACTCATTCCCCGCCAGAGGTTTAGAGAATAAGTCACTAGCCACCGCCAGGGCTTTGGATCATTTTCATTCATTTTCCAAGACCCACAGAATATTTTCTTCTATGACTACGTAAAGACTGAATATCCCAAAAGAAAGAAGAGCCTCTACTTTCATAGGAAAATAAAAAAGTTTGATTCTACCTTCATCCCTTCTTTAGTTATCGACACCTGAATGTAGGTCATTTTCACCAAAAACAGCAGTCTCTGACCAGAAAGTGGAGGAAAAGGCATTTTTGTAAATGGTAAATGGCCTGAATTTATATAGCGCTTTTATCCAAAGCGCTTTACAGTCAGTAGGTACATTCACCCATTCACACACCGATGGCGGCAGGCTACCACGCAGGGTGCTGGCACACCAACGGGAGCAATTTGGGGTTCAGCATCTTGCCCAAGGACACTTCGACATGCAGACTGGAGGAGGCGGGAATCGAACCAGCGACCTCTTTTATCCAAAGCGATTAGCGGACGACCCGTTCTACCTCCTGAGCTACAGCCGCCCTGTAAATGACATGTCATCTTCACGGCTCCTGACTCGAATAACTGCCTTGGATGGCGGATACTGGCCAGTGTTATAGAGAGGCAAAGTGACCGCCTACTTCCTGCTTATGGGGAACTTGTCATTGACTTATCTGACATTCTATGGAATAGGAGTCTGTCTGTGATACAACTCGGCTCAGTTAATAGTAGACACCAACTGATTCAATTTAAAGTCACTCACCGTCTTCACTATTCTAACCATAAGTTGCACAGGATTTACCCGTCTGTCTCACCACTGTGTGACAGGTGTTGTGTATCGGAGGGCACTCTGTCTCATGCTTTTTGGTTCTGCCCTTCACTGACTGAGTTCTGGGCCAAAGTATTCGACTGGTACTCTAAGCCTTAGAGTACCAGCTACCTTGTAGGCCTTAGAGTCTAAGGCCTACAAGGTAGCTGGTACTCTAAGGCCTACAAGGTAGCCCTTCAGCCGAGGCAGAACTTGCCATCTTCGGCTGCTCGGACTCCTCTTTGAACTTCCCTACAGCTGTGCAGCAATCTCTGACACGGGACAATCGTTGCCAAGAAACTCATTTTACAGCAATGGAAGTCCCCCTCCCCACCATCTTTTCAGCTATGGTTGGCGGGTATGATCTCTGTCATACGGATGGAGAGACTTAGGTTCCTGAGAACCAACTCACTCTGGAGATTTTCGGGTGTTTGGGGCCCGTTTCTGGCCTACCTTGACGAGGTTAGGGTCTAGGGGGTGATGATGGGTGACCCGTGTGGGACCCCATGCCATGCATAACCTTTACAAGCACTTTCATTGTTGTAATATTGGAGTTTGTGTGTGTGTGTATATGTTTTTTTTTCTTTTCTTGTCGTCTGAATTTGTTGTTGGTTTTTTGTGTTGGTTATTTGTGAAAAAGAAAATAGAGGGAGACTGTACATTCTGAGTTACATAAGTGCCTTTTAAACATGAAGTCTGGATCATGTCAGGCTAGAGAGAGCAGGATGTTTTCAGGTTTTACCTTTTTAAACATGAGGGGTCTTTGTTTAGAAACAACTGGATATGAGCAGTTTTTTCTACCAGTTGGCGGGGGGGGGGGGGGGGGTAGCATGTATCGATAACAAGAAATGTGATAGGAAACAGCTTTAGCGAATTTGTAACCAAACTCCATTCAAAAACATTAAAAACATCTGTTAAAACAACCGTTTTAACAGAGGGTCCATTCCTGGCATTGTGCCAAAAATGAGGCAGTCAAAATAGTGGTCGCACCGTCGTCAATCACTGTGGGTGATTTATTTTACAAGTGGCATTCAAGTCATATCTGACTAGTTTTAAATTTATTTCTCCCCACAAAAGTTAGGCTAGGCCTATATGTCTCGATATAGGCTATCAGTCCGTCAGCACCTATCCTCTCCGCAGTGTGGACGCACAGTCACACAACACTGCCTGCCTCAAATGGCTGCCTCACACAATAGAATTGGCTGCATCCAACTCGAGCAAACTTCTCAGAAGAGACTAACGTTAGCGACAAGAGTAAGTAAGTCAATTGAGATAAGAAAATGTCCCTGGAGGATCCAAGATGCCCACAGGGCTTACTGAGTGTCTCCCATCCCCAGAAAGAAATATGGAACATGAAATATGAAATATGTTTAAATATATTAAATCAGATTAGATAAATGGAAGAAATAGGTCTCTGGGTTTTTTCCAGCACTTTCAAAGTCAAAGCAACTCTGGCAGGAATCCTGTACTTTTATATCTTAGTTTACTGGACTCTATCCACCAGGGAAGTTGTTAGAGAAGATTGTTTATGAGCAAATACAAGAGTACTTCTCTGCTAACAACTTGACTACTATGTTTCAACACGCGTATAAGCCTGGTCATTCTACCTGTACAGCCATTACTCAAATGTGTGATAGTTGGCTCACCTCTATCGACAGCTGTAAGCTTGTAGGTTCTGTTTTACTTGACTTCAGCGCCGCTTTTGACGTGATCGACCATGACATTTTAACGTCCAAACTTTTATGTTATGGATTTTGATCTTCTGCAATCCATAGGATCGAGAGCTACCTGTCGGCAAGGTCGCAGCGAGGGTATTTTAATGGGGCGCTATCTAGCAGTAGAGCCCTGAACTGCGGGGTACCGCAGGGAAGTTGTCTTGGCCCTCTCCTCTTCTCTATCTTTACAAATGATATGCCATATGCAATCAAAAATGCTAATTTAACAATGTATGCAGACGACTCTACTCTTTATTATGCGGCACCCTCATGCACTGAAGTTAACCAGGTTCTGTCTAGAGAGCTAAACATTATACTCAACTGGATAAAGGGAAATAAAGTTATACTCAACATATCAAAAACTATGTGCATCATTTTTGGCTCTAATTATAGATTATCACAGAATCCTAAAATCAATTTACTGATAGATGGTCAGATTATAAAGCAAGTAAAAACAGTAAAACTTCTAGGACTTTGGCTCGACTGCACATTGTCATGGTCGGATCACATCAATAAGGTGGTCGCGAAAATGGGTAGAGCTGTTGCCATCACAAGGAAATGTGCATCATTTGTTACATCATCGGCACTTCACCAAATTGTCTCCTCATTAGTTTTGTGTCATCTGGACTACTGCTCTGTGGTGTGGTCATCTGCAGCTAAAGGCCTTCTTGATAAGTTACAAGTTGCACAAAACAAGGCAGCTAGGCTGGTCCTTGGGTGTTCCCCTAGGACTAGCATAGCTGACATGCATACACGTCTCATATGGCTCACTGTTGAGCAGAGACTATCATCCATCCTACTTTTACATTTTCACAAAGTTATTCATACCCAAACTCCTGGTTTTCTTTTCAACAGCATTTTTTATAGCTCAAGTACTCACACACACTCCACTAGAGGGGCTAGTAGGGGACAACTGATTTTGCCTAGACCCAACACCAACTTTATGAAGAAGAATGTCATATACAGATCTATAAAGGCCTGGAATTGTCTACCAGGAAATATTTCCTCCATTCATGGGAGGGTTGGTTTTAAAAGGAAGTTAAGGTCCCAGCTGCACTCTCAAACACCAGCAAACACACATTGATGCTCAGGACTACACTTTAACACTACCGTAAATTCCGGACTATAAGCCGCACCGGTGTATAAGCCGCACCTGCAAAGTTGACTATTTTTTTCTTATATAAGCCGCACCGGACTATAAGCCGCGGGTGTTTTAATGGTATTTTTTTTTTTTTTTTTTTTTTTTTTAATTGTGTTTTAATGTTTAATTACCATATGTAAGGGTTCATGCACAGAGGGGATTGTCGGGAAAGAGATGGCTGTTTGAGGAAGCTCCCATTTATTAACATTTCAACAAAACAACATAACACAACACCACCTGTGTTGTTTTTTACAGTGCACACAGTGTCATACAGTGTCATACAGTGTGGTGAAAAGAGGGCAAGAGAGGAAATTAAAACTTATTATAGTTATATAGGATTTATAGTTAGAAAGAGTGCTAAAAAAGAGAGATTTTTTTTTTTTTTTTTTTTTTTTTTTTGGAAAAAATCCATAGATAAGCCGCACCGTTATATAAGCCGCAGGGGCCAAAAAAGGCCAAAAAACGGGAAAAAAGGTGCGGCTTATAGTCCGGAATTTACGGTACTTGGAATTTTATGTTTTGAATAGTAGTGTCTTTTTAGAATAAATTGTTGTCTGCGCAATAGGCCAGCTATATAATTAGCTGACCAAACTATTGTTGTTTTTCTATCCTATTTTGTATCGGTTTTTACTATGTTTTTCTGTGATTTTCCTGTATTGCAATGCATTTAATATTTCTTATCATTTTTAATATGGTATTTTACTACTGCACTTTACTGTCTACTGTTTACAATTGTTTGTAACGTAATGTGTAATGTGTTTGGACCCCAGGAAGACTAGCGGTCGTTTCGGCGGCGGCTAATGGGGATCCTTTTAAATAAACAAATAAACAAATAATCCAGGGATGTAACAATACTGAACAAATCGTCCACAGTCTGCTGAACAGTGCAAGTCTTCTACAAGGATATCATGGTAAACTAAAACTGAGACGAAAAAGGTGTTAAAAAAACGTAAATTGAAATTTAATTTTAAAGACTGTGAAAATAAAATAAATAAGTACAATAACTACAAATAAATTGAAAAAAGTCATTTTTATGGCATTTCTACTTTTTTGCTGTAGCGAGAATGTACAGAACTGTGACACCATGGTGTCGAGCCGTACATTTTGTGAAGCGTTAACAGCCCTACTATCCACAGTTGTGTGAGTGAATGTTCACCCCTTTGTTTCATTCCCAGGTCGGCACGGTGATCTGGATCGGCATCCTGGTCTACACTGACCCGGCCGGCCTGCGCACCTACCTGGCCGCTCAGGTGTCAGAGCAAAGCTCCCTGGGAGACCCGGGTGGCGGCGGCGGCCTGGGCGTGGCCCCCGTTTTCCACGACCCCACCAGCACCCTCAGCGTCCTGCCCGCCCCCGAGCCCACCCCCCTGCCCGAGAACCAGTCACAGGGCCACCACGGCGCCCTGCCTCTGCCCCAGGCACCGCCCTCTGTGCCCCAGCTGATGGGGGCAGAAGACGAGGAGGGCTGGAGGAGGCTGTCCTTCAGGCACTGGCCCTCGCTCTTC
Organism: Poromitra crassiceps; assembly: GCF_964638095.1. Taxonomy (NCBI): domain Eukaryota; kingdom Metazoa; phylum Chordata; class Actinopteri; order Beryciformes; family Melamphaidae; genus Poromitra; species Poromitra crassiceps. The sequence goes on from NC_139623.1 coordinate 111,885,573, forward strand.
AGCTACTACAACATCACTTTAGCCAAGAGGTGGGTGCTGCAGCGCAGGGAGCTAGCCGCAGTGAAAACTCATTAGCCTCTTTCACCAGCGTGGTGACATGAAGGGAGAATTCTGTTGTTAATCAAATTTTAGGTCGATGCCTGTAAACATAACTGGGTTAGAATAGACTGATTCAGGTCATACCTTCATTATCTAATTACTCCAATATTAAACACATTACCTTTAAATGATATATGCCTCCATATAGGCATATATATATAAATGTATAAATAGGTAAGTCATTGCATGGCATACCATGTCATATATTTCTCCAAGTTGTGATAATGCCATCATATGAATGACTGCATCAGTAATCATGAATGTGCCATTCAGCTGTCATGAAGCCCCTGCTCAGGTGTTACCAATTAGAGGGTGACATGGGAGTGGTTTTTCACTCCCGTCCCATCCCACTCCCACATCCCACATCCCACTCCCACTCCCACATCCCACTCCCACATCCCACTCCCACATCCCACTCCCACTCCCACATCCCACTCCCACATCCCACTCCCACATCCCACTCCCTCTCCCACATCCCACATCCCACAGAAATATTTCAGGCTGTCCCAATCCCGCTAGAATGACTCCCATCCCGCTCCTTTTTTTTCTTTTTCTTTTTGCAGTGGGGTCGACGTTGCAGCAAAAGTATTTAATTGGTCGGCATTGTTGAATGCCGACATGCCTGCTGCCAACAGGCATGTCGTTCTCGGCAAGGACACTTTTGTTATTGAAACACAGACAACATGCACGCTCCTATCTATCTGCATTTGCGGAGACTTATTATGAGCCAATATATCTCCTGGACATTGCCTTGATGAAAAAAACACAGCAGCTAAAAGTAATAACCTGTCAGGACACTGGAGAGGTGCGTGCGGCTTGAATCTCCAAGACGCACGCATTACGCATACACACCATGTGTCTCACTCACTCCACATGACACCTGCTCAGCCAGGCAGCATACACACCATGTCTCTCACTCACTCCACATGGCACCTGCTCAGCCAGGCAGCATACACACCATGTCTCTCACTCACTCCACATGGCACCTGCTCATACACACCATGTCTCTCACTCACTCCACATGGCACCTGCTCAGCCAGGCTTTACACACCATGTCTCTCACTCACTCCACATGGCACCTGCTCAGCCAGGCTTTTCTGCATTCGCTCTTGGCTCCTGTTTGGCTTTATTTGTGGGAAGCATTTTGATTCAGTTCCTCATAATGCTTTTTACCTCCGCTAAATTGACAACTACGTCGTCGGGTGAATCAATCAATCGCTCGCGCTTGGTACCGGACTGCGTTTACTTTTGTTCCAAATAGAACTGTGGTGTTGTGATTGCAAAATATATTTGGAAAAAACTTTCTAAAAAAACAAAAATAAAAAAGCATATAGGCGGGGGGTACGGTGGCGCAGTGGTAACCGCTGTCATCTCACAGCTAGAAGGTCCTGGGTTAGATTCCCACCTGGGACGCTGTGAGTGCTGAAGGAGTGCGTGCCCGTCCGCATGTCCTCGAGTGCCCACTGCCCGGGTGGGGTCGTCAAAAGGGCCTTTCTGTGTGGAGTTTGCATGTTCTCCCCGTGCCCCCTGGGGGTTTCCTTCATATAGGAACCCCTCACCAAAACATGCAATATCCTGGTTGCTGAAGTGGTTCCTCCTCTGGTCGTTCGGGGCGCCTGTTCGGAGGGAGGGGAACTCGTTGGAATAGCATGATCCTCCCACGTGCTATGTCCTACTGGTGAAGCTTCCCCTGTCGGGTCAAAAGAAGCGGCTGGCTACTGCCCATGTCTCGGAGGAAGCATGGAGCCAGTTCCGGCTCTCCCCAGATCGGCAGAGGGTGGAGCAGCAACCATGATAAATAAATTAAAATTAGCACTAATGGGGGAGAAAAGAAGAAAGCATATACATGTAGGCTATAAACGGATCTATTGTTGTCATGATTCCCGCATGTCCTTCCTGTTGCAGGTACATCAGCATCCTGCCGGTTATCCCCGTCACGCTGCACCTCAGCCCCCAGGAGGCCCTAGAGACGCGGCACCCTCAGGACACCAGACACCCTCCACCCCCCTTCCCCAAGGTCTCCACCGACCTGCAGACAGACCTCACCCTCTACAAGTCAGTACACACACACACACACACACACACCTTCCAACTTGATTTTAAACCTCTAAAGAAGTAGATCAAGTCTTTGCAAAATGCAAACTAGGACTAGACAATATGACAAATAGTGCTGAAACGATTAGTCTGTCGATTAATTGATTAGTCGATTACTAGATAAAAATTTTGATGATGGAATGAAGTACAAGGCCAGGATTCTGTACAGCACATGAAAGCCTTGTTGAGGAAGCGGTCATCAACACTCTTCCCTCTGGGGAAAGAATTTGATTTAGAAATAGGATAGAAGTAGTAGCAGGATAGAATAGACAGTGGTTCTCAACCTAGGGATCTGGACCCCCCAGGGCGTTGCGACATAATTTTATCTTTAGGAGATATATATATATATATATAAAAAAATATAGCGTACCGTATATATATATATATATATATATATATATATATATATATATATATATATATATATATAACAAAAGAAGGTACCACCGCACACTGAAGTATAGCTTTACTGTGATTTATTCAGCAAACGACGCGTTTCGCTGTAGCAGCTTCATCAGGTTTGCTCATAAACGCGTCGTTTGCTGAATAAATCACAGTAAAGCTATACTTCAGTGTGCGATGGTACCTTCTTTTGTTTTGTGCCTTTGTACCTGCAACCTACCAGCACCTTTCTTTTGGGATATTCAGTCTTTACGTAGAAGAAAATATTCTGTGGGGCTTGGAAAATTAATGAAAATGATCAAAAACCCTGGTGGTGGCTAGTGACTTTTTCTGAAAAACTCTGGCGGGGAATGAGTTAAAGGGCCACAAGCCAAAAAGGCTGCGAACCACTTATGAAATTGTATGAATCATTGCATTAGTTACTGTATGCACAGCACATCAGAGTCCTTGGCCTTTATTATTTGTCATTGAACTGATTGCATAGTGGATGTTGAAACTCCCCTCCAGCAGGACTGCAGTAGAGTTAGAGTAGTGAAGTCAAGTAGAGTCCAAGGTGAATCCCATCCAAGGCTGAGGTCACATAGACATAGATGCCTGGTAGAGATTTAAGCCTCAAAGCCAAGGCTACCATAGAGGATGTGCTAGGGTGGCGTGGAATTTACATTCTTCACACAGGACAACACAGCTACCAGTCATCAGAAATCTGGTAGTGTAAGTTGAAAATTTTGTTTTTTCAGGCTTGGATACAATTTGGGAAAATGATCCATATCCAAATGTTTGAAAATCAGTCAGAGAAATTTGTTCAGTCGCCCTTTTTACCTGATACCTGCAACATTCAAATTGTCTGTTTCATATTAACAAAATTTATTTTAAATAAAAAATAATACAAGACACAACATCCACATAAAACAAGCAACAACAACAACAACAACAACAACAGCAAAAGGGCAGCGAACTAGGGCTGTCAATCTCCCTCTATAATCAAATTCGAATTTCAGTGCTTTATACATTTTAATATTCGAATTATATTCGAATATTTTAATTAATTTTTAATTGAATTTAAAAAAAAAAAAAAATTTTTTTTTTTTGGTCTGAGTGAATTGTTGTCTTCTCTTATGTTATGTTCTGATTCTAAATATAGCTGAATCTTTGGGTTTGACCAAGTAAAACTTTTTCTAAGCATTTTACCAAATGTAGATGGAAAAGTGAATGGTGGATGAATATTCAAAATAATATTAGGCTTATCACAAATAGTCCAGCAATGATGTTTATTTAAGAAAACATGTTCCTTGTACAATGTACATACATTCATTGCATTAGAAAATAGGTCAGATAACCAGAGCTTAGTTAATATTCATCAGTGATGTATTGGTGCTGTCTGAAATGCTAAAATAAAATAATTGATAATAAAAAAAGACACAGCCTTTGTTTGAGCTCCTTATCAATAAACAAATAAGAAAACTTTGCCAAAACAACAATGAGCCATGAACAAAAAAAATTCAGTCACGTATTGCACTTAAGAGCTACATGTTTACATTCAGTATAGCAGCTTCAACAGTCAACTTCAGTTAACAATGAATGAACATACATTTTAAGAGCTACAGGTAGGTTTACATCAGTATAGCAGCTTCAACAGTCAACTTCAGTTAACACTCTTTTCTTCAAGTATGTTGTCAGAACTTGTCACTGTTCTAGTGTTCTAAAAAAAATAATAAAAAAAAATAAAAAAATAAAAAAATTAAATATTCGTTTAAAAAAAATAATAATAATCGAATTTCGTTCATAATTATTAAATTCGAATAATATTCGAATATCAAAATTCGTTTCAACAGCCCTACAGCGAACTGACAATAGAAACCAAGATATCAGAATCAGAATCAGAATCAGAAAGACTTTAATGATCCCCGGGGGGAAATTGGGACAAGTTACAGTAGCTCGCTCACAGAACACACATAGCATAAATAAAATAAAAATAAAAATAAACCGTAGTAATGCAATATTAAGCAATAAGCAGAAAAACACAACATAGCATAGAATAACTAGTAATGCGATAGAAGCAAAAGCACAACATAAGTAGAATGTCTAAGTAGCAAAATACCAATACGTAGAGTAAAGTACGGTAAGTATGTATATGTATATATATATTCCTATATATATTAAAGTGCCTTTAACAGTCAACCCACCTCCACTGTAGTAAACAGGGACAGACAGAAAAGAAATCTCTCTCTCTCTCTCTCTCTCTCTCTCTCTCTCTCTCTCTCTCTCTCACACACACACACACACACACACACACACACACACACACACACACACACACACACACACACACACACACACACACACACACACACACACACACACACACACACAGAGTAAAATTAACTAAGTGAACACTACAGAATATACAGGGTCAGGTATACAGGTAAAGGTGTATAGATTCCAGTCAGAGTCTCTCTAAATATGAACACAAGGGTGACCATATCCTCTGCAAAGTGTCGGATTTCTGGTACAGGTCATACGCCAGTTTTTCTAGATGTAAGAAAGTTGCGGCCTGTGACAGCCACATGTTTACAGAGGGTACTTGTGGAGTAGACCATACTGTACTAATAAAATGTTTTTTTTGCTAAATAAAATAAAACATTTAACAGAGACTCTGTATCTTTGTCAAAGCTCGTAACATACAGACCTGAACTCATAACAAATTGTTTTCCTATAATGTTTTGAATGGTAGAATGGACATCTCTAAAGTAACTTTGGATCTTGTCTACAAGACCAGAATGAATAAATAAGAGTTCCTGGGTGCGGTTTACATTTTAAAACACAAGTTGGAAGTGTTTGGGAACATTTTCTGGAGGCGAACAGGGGTGAGATAGATTATATTACCGTATACAATTTATAATTTTGTTCAGATACACTAAGAGTACATTTAAGAAAGATCTTATTGCAGATTGTTGACCAACTCTCTGTACTGAACGTGGCCTCCAGATCATGTTCCCAGACTGGCTTCAAAGCATAATGATGATGAACTGGCCTTCGACAGAGAAGCATATATATTGAAATATATATGAAATATATGAAATTTTGCCCATAGCGCTATCAGCAGAAGTAAGACACTTCTCAAGCTCTGACAATTCTAAATGTAATGTATCCTTAGCCTGGGTAAACCCAGCCTCCATGTGACCTCTATCTATGTGCTATCAGTCACAATATTGTGACTGATAGCACATAGATAGAGGTCACGTGGAGGCTGGGTTTACCCAGGCTAATGTATCCTCCCTCAAGAGAGACTGTGTCAACTAAACTGTCTTATTTGTAAGAATTGTCTGTTTAATGCAAAAATCTTACAGTTGAAAATGGAAAATGCTATCAAGTTTTGGTCATTGAAATTGTGCTGCAAGTCAGACATGAATCAAAAAGTAATATCATTTAATTTACAAAGAGGTTGTTTAACCCTGAAAGTGCTTTTGATTTGGTATGGGTTAAAAAGTTTGGAAATAGACAGTGCGGAGCCCTAGTGAAGAGTCTGAGGTTAAGCCGTATGGGTGGGTTGGGTGAAGTGCGCACTCTCACTGGGCCGATGTTTATCTCATCTGAGACAAAAAAGAGAGTGCTGCTTGTTATCTGTGCTCCCTGACTGGAGGAGAGAGGGGCGGTCTCTCCTGTGCAGTCTGAACTCAGTGGAGGAGAGAGGGGCGGTCTCTCCTGTGCAGTCTGAACTCAGTGGAGGAGAGAGAGGCGGTCTCTCCTGTGCAGTCTGAACTCAGTGGAGGAGAGAGAGGCGGTCTCTCCTGTGCAGTCTGAACTCAGTGGAACTGTCTCATTCATTGGTGTTTCCTGTCACAGACTGGATTGTAGGAAGAGGGCAAAGCACTCAAAAACCACAGTTTCCTCTATTTGGGGGAAAAGGAAACATGTTGGTCACAGGCCAAAGTGTTTCATGGCCAAAATGCCACTTTCACTATTTTACTAGCCAACAAAGGTTTTATAATCGAGTAAGACCTCCAAATGATGGCCAGACCCCTGCCCCATTTAGCAATAGGACAGATGAACTTCCCACAATGCCAATTTCTCAGAAGCATAAGCAGTACTGACCAATTCACTGATCTGTACTGATCTGATTTCTTTGATTTTTTAGCTTTTTCAAATATAATTATAAGCATACAGAAAAAATTTAAGTAAAAAAACCTAAAAACAACATAAAATCACGTAGAAATGCTGTAAGCCAACAATACAGACAAATCAACTTATTATTACACAGTAGACACTGAGCTCTATGTCAACATGAGAGTGGATCCTTCAGTGTTGTGTAAGGTGGTGTGTTGTCAGGTAGACAGGCAGTGGGTTTTTATCTCTGGCTGGTAGATAGGAGGCTGTCAGCTGGAGGCAGGTCAAAGGTCAGGGTCACGACCTTCAGGGAACGGACTCCTGTCTTGTGTAGAAACACTGAGTCAGAGAGTCAGTGTGCTAAAGTTGAAGGAGCTGCGTCGGGTCAGTGTGGTATAGTTGAACACACACAGAAGTTGGAAGCGGCCACATCCAACCGGTTTAGGACAGGTGCTGTGTAAAAATAGACCTGAAGCACAAATGGAGAAATGCATTCTCACCATGGATTCAAGCTGCTGCTAATACCTGTAATAGTAATGATAATTGAGATAATGAGAATGTAATGATGCTATTGATAATGATGATAATAAAAACTTTATTTATATGTATTTATATTTGTGCGTCAAAACAAATAAAGCATAGAGTAAAAAATGTAAACCCAAACACTGTCACTATAAAAATAAAATAAAAAATAAAAAGCTGCAGAAACATTTACTACCGGGATATTCTATCAGTGTTTCCCCTACCATTCTACCAACGATACTAGTGTTGACAGTAATAGAAGATGCCAAATCATTCAAAACAGTAAGCATTTAGATTTTAGGAGCATTGTGCCAGCGTGCGGCGCTGTTCCAAAACGTGTCAACGTGTGTCGTTGCCGGGGAAACGCAGATCCCATAATACAATTGTTCGCATCGCATCCCATAATAGTATGGTTAGCTAAGGTTTAGCGTCGCCAGCGAGGGCCCCCACAGTTGCGGTCGGGGTACGTTTCGATAATCCCTCCAGGCCTGAAAATGTTTCTAGGGGAAACACTGATTCTATTAATAGTAATAACAGTAGTAATAGCAACAATAATGGTACAGTACTATAAAAAGTATGATGAATATTGATCAAATAAAAGTAACAGTAATAGTAATACATTGAGAGCTCAAATCCAGTATGTGTACTGTGTATATTTTTCCATCTGAACACGCACACACACACACACCCCCACACACACACACACACACACACACACACACACACACACACACACACACACACACACTCACTCTCTCTCTCACACACTCTGAGACCTCCCAAGTGGGATGAGGTCACCTTCCTCCTGCATTCCTCTGTCGCTTGTATTGGCTCCAGCCCTCCACGCTGTGTGTGTGTGTGTGTGTGTGTGTGTGTGTGTGTGTGTGTGTGTGTGTGTGTGTGTGTGTGTGTGTGTGTGTGTGTGTGTGTGTGTGTGAGTGTGTGTGTGTGTTTAACCTCCACGCTGTCGCAAATCACAATTCACAACTTCTGGAATTGACACTCTTCACATTCCTCCCGTGTCCTTTCACACTGGGAATGTTAACAAATATTCAGAATGTGATATTCCCACTGGAAGGCTTTGAATCAGATCTCTGTTTCCCTCTGTGTGTGCTTCGCGCTGCACCACCATGAATTGTGAGTGACCATAAAACATTTCAGTTGGAGCAAAAACAAAAAATAACAATGGGGGGGGGGGGGGATTGAAAATACCCGTAATTTTTAAACAGATGTTTTATGGCCACTCATAATTCAATAGGTCACGGGTTAGCTTGGTTCTAGTCTCGGCTCCCAGACGTTTGGTGAGCTGCGCCACCAAACGTCTGGGAATTTCACTGTCAGAAACTGTGTCTCCGAGCCCGGCGAGAATCGCCGGCAGCAGACACGCCTACATTTATTATTAGAATTTTATTTGGTAGCGGCAATGCCATTTATCATAGTCCTAACACAGAGCATGAAGCTGATATGCTCCAAACAAAATTTATAGCTGTGGTTTATTTTACAATAATTCTTCCTACCCGGAAGTGGTCCGCTTGCTACTGTGAGTCATCAGCAGGCTCTGTAACGTTAGCCTCGGGAGTCGGGCTTATCGCTGGGGAAAAGACCTCTAGCCACCGGGGCCGGATGAAACACGTCCTATTAACAGGTTATGTTTGTTTCTGAGTGATTAATATGTTTATCCGCAAATGTGACGATGTTTTGCGAGACACCGGTTCTGCATGAGATCTGCCCCCAGAAAGCAGGCCCGCCCACAACACTCATGATTGGTTCTCCGATGCAAGGCTTCCAACAGCGCCACCTAACGTTATGCAAAGATTTAAATAGTAATATTCTCAGTCTTACAGGAGTGAAACGGATTAAGACTGAGGGCTGAGTCTAGCTTGGTTCCAGCCTTAAAAAACTCAAAGGATTTTTCGAAATGGCTATGGAGAAATGAATGGGAAACTCTCTTCTGGGGCAAGAAATGTCACATGACTGTTCAGCTTAACGCCCATGGTTCACGCCTCATTTCAATGCGGGAGGGGTGGATGCTATCTAAAAGCACACTCCGGGGCGGAAATAGGCGGGGCTGCTTGGTTCTGTGTAAAAGTGCAGAGGGGGCCCTAATGGTGGATTTACTTTACACTTCTTTACACCAATATTTGCTTGATTTCTGTGTAAAAAAGGTTTTTCATACAAGATTAAAGAAACCAGGAAATATTCACATTTAAGAAGCTGGAATGAGACAATTATAGTATTTTATTTTCATAAGAATTAGTCTTAATCATAAAAATATTTGGCAACAAATTTTCTGTCGATCGACTAATAGATGAATCAACTAATCGTTGCAGCTCTAAAACATACGTTTCCACGTTTTACATTTTAAACGTTTCCACAATGGTTCAAACCAAAGAACTGTAGGTCTGATCACACCTTCAAAGCTTATGAAGCCATTGTGCTGGGGGAGGCACTGGATGAAACTCTTGTTATGCCCCTGGCATAAGGGAAAACCAGAACATGACATGCAGGTGCCGCCACTCTTCCCACTCCCAAGGATGAACAGCTGGACCATGATCAAAAGTTCTCAATGTAGCAGTTTATTATATATTAAACTTAAATGCTTCAGAGCAGAGCATTACCCGAAACAATATACAAAACAATACTAATAGTCCTCACTTCCCTAACAAGAAAAAGAATAGGAAAAACAAAGACAATAAGCTTGCCTACCTCCTATAACAAAAACAGGATAAGAGAAATAAAGCAAGTTAGGGGCTACAAAACATTTGCACTCAAGTGCTTAGAATGATCAAACTGTAACATAGCTCAACAGGTCACCAAATGGGCCTACACAACTACCAGTTACAGTCTCAACAAGTGTCGCAGGTCAGCTGTCATCTTTGAGGAGTGAGGAGAGCAAGGGGCAGGCAGAAGGGCTCAGGTGGAGTATATCAGCTGCAGCAGCCAATCAGCAGCCAGCCCTCCCACAGCACAGGCAGCACACACCTGCAGCTCATCACCCACTCAACACTGCCACATACACACAGGGAGGGAATGATACAGTTAACACACAACCAAATGACCGAGGTCATAACTGTGAGGCCATTTACACCTGGCGTTAACATGCGTTTTCTGCCATCAGAAATGCAGAAATGGTTGTCCTCTCAATCCGCATAAGGTTGCTGTATCCAGATTGAGAGGACACATTGCATTTACACTTGTGTTCAATGTGTACACATTACGTCATTTGGCAGACGCTTTTATCCAAAGCGACTTACAATAACACATTTTTGTCAGCAATAGAGCAATCAACTATGCAACACAGTCTATGACAACTACAACTTCTGAAGGAACAGTGGTACAAGTTTAGTTCAGGTTATTTTTTTTTATTTTTTTAAGAGAGAAAGAAGTTAGTTCAAGAAGGTCCCAGATGGAGCCTGAAAAGGTGTGTCTAGTCTTTTCCGAAAGATCGGCAGTGATTCGGCCGTCTTGACCGAAGGTGGAAGCTCGTTCCACCATTGAGGTGCCAGGGACGAGAAGAGTCGCGAACGGGATGAGCGACTTTTGAGCCCCCGTAGTGGAGGAGGGGCGAGGCGTCCTGCACTGGTGGAGGAGTGGAGGGAACGGTGAGAGATTTGGAGCCTGACCATAGATTGTAAGTACAGGGGGGCTGTCTGGTGTTCTGCCCTGTAGGCCAGAACCAGTGTTTTGAATTGAATGTGTGCCGAGATGGGAAGCCAGTGAAGGTCCCGGAAGAGGGGAGTGACATGAGAGAATTTGGGTTGGTTGAATACCAGACGGGCTGCAGCGTTCTGAATGAGCTGAAGCGGTCGGATGGCTGCAGCAGGTAGCCCAGCCAGAAGAACATTGCAGTAGTCCAGGCGAGAGATGACCAGTGCCTGGACCAGGAGTTGTGTTGCTCCACTTGTGAGAAACGGACGGATTTTGCAGATGTTGTACAGGGAGAACCTACAGGAGCGGGCAGTTGCTGCGATGTAGGCTGAGTTGGACAGCTGATTGTCAAGGATCACTCCAAGGTTCTTAGCTGTTTGAGAGGGAAACACCGTAGTGTTGTCAATGGATATGGAAAGATCAGTGAGGGGACAGTCTTTCCCGGGGAGGAAGAGTAGCTCTGTCTTCCCAAGATTCAGCTTGAGATGGTGGGCAGACATCCAAGCACCAATGTCTTTGAGGCATGCAGAGATACGTGCCTCGATTTGGGTGTCTGAGGGGGGGAAAGAGCGGTAGAGCTGAGTGTCGTCAGCATAGCAGTGATAAGAGAAGCCATGCGATGAGATCACATGGCCAAGAGATCTGATATAGAGAAGGAATAGCAAGGGGCCCAGGACTGAGCCCTGGGGCACACCTGTGCTAAGAGTACAGGATCTGGATAGGGATCCTCGCCATAGAACCTGGTATGAGCGGTTAGAGAGATAGGAGGCAAACCAGGAGAGTGCAGATCCTGAGATGCCTAAATCAGAGAGAGTAGAGAGAAGAATCTGGTGATTTACTGTATCAAAAGCTGCAGACAAGTCAATGAGGACAAGGACAGAGGAGAGGGATGAGGCCTTAGCAGTGTGTAAGGCCTCAGTGACTGAAAGGAGAGCTGTCTCAGTAGAGTGAGAAGCCTTGAAGCCGGATTGTAGAGGATCCAGTAGGTCATTCTGGGAGAGATAGAGAGAAAGTTGAAAGCAGCCCGTTCAAGGGTTTTGGAAATGAATGAGAGAAGAGAGACAGGACGGTAGTTCTGGATGGCAGTAGGGTCAAGGGAGGGTTTCTTAAGGAGTGGCTTGTCTCTAGCAGTCTTTAGAGGAGCTGGCACAAGACCAGAGGATAGAGAGGAGTTGATAAGGGTAGTGAGGAAGGGAGATATATCAGTGGAGATGGATTGGAGAAGAGAGGAAGGGATAGGATCAAGGGGGCAGGAGGTGGCACGGTTAGACCTGACAAGCTTAAGGACCTCTTCGGGGGAGAGGGGAGAGAAAGAGGTAAGTCCTGTAGCAGGGGTCAGAGAGTTGGAGTCGGGAGTGTTGCAGCTATTGACTGGAGGGGGGAAGGAAGAGCTGATGTCATCTACCTTCTTAGCAAAGAAGGTTACAAAATCATCAGCAGAGAGGGAGGATGGTGGGGGAGGTGAGGGAGGGTTGAGGAGAGAGGAGAAGGTGGAAAATAGTTTGCTGGGGTTTGAGACAGAGGACTGGATTTCAGAAATGAAGAAGGAGGTTTTTTCTGTTGAGACAGCACATGTAAAGTTAGAGTGGATAAAGTTAGAGTGGATAAGGTGGTACACAATGCATCCCTGACCACCTCCGGAGGTGGTTTGGCCGATCAGATTGCAATCCTTCTTTAACTCATTGAGTGCCAAGGACGAGTATGTTCGTCAATTCAGATACTAACGTAGAGTGCCAAGGACGAGTATGTTCGTCAATTGTGTTTTTTGACGGTGGGACGTGGATCAAAGCCTCAGGCATCTCCTGTACAAATATTGTAGCTATTGAAGGTGTATAACCTATTTTACGGACTCATTAGGTGGCGACAATGCTCTCCAGATTAGAGAAAGGTCCGGAAAACAGCAGGAAAAAGCCCCGTGATGAAAGAGAAACCGCTCATGCTGCAGCCAGAGCCATATAGATTGCTCTGTCTGCAGCTGACGTTGGCTGCGAACAGCAGTCAATCCGTGCCCACAACTGAGCCCCTCTGCCTCTGTCTGTCTGTCTGCATAGTTTCTCCACACGATTAGCCGCCAGAAAGGCAGCACCCGACGCCGAAGGGCCAAACCTTTCCCTGCAGTCCGGTTTGGCATTTCCGTGTCGCACTGGGAGCCGGCGCACAAAAACGGAGCACTCTGAAAATAGACCTGGGTGCGTGAGGCTGTGTGTTAGTGTGGGGAGGAGTTTGCAGCTGAGTGGGGGAGAGGGGGGTGGAGCACGCAGGGCACCACACAACTACACCATGTCACTACATCAGAAAATATTAGCTTCAGACTCAGTGAATGTGCTTGAAATGCTTCATTTCACAAAAGGCGGAATAACTCAGCTTCTAATTTGAAACGTGTCTTTTTGCTCAAAACAACCTATCTTCTCCGGCTCATAACTAAAGAACGGAAAATGGTATCAATAAACTTTTTTTTGCAGATGATAGAAGAGAGTCTCATCGTTCTTTGTGCGTGTTCGGTGTTTACATAGTAATATCACACAATATTCTGTGGGCCTCGAGAAATCACTGGGAGCGTCCGTTCTCCAAAAGTGGCTGGCACTCAATGAGTTAATGCATTTTGGGGGTGTTTACACATGGCATTTCAAGTGATAAAACACAATCTGATTGCAATCTGATGATCACAGAAACAAAAAACGCATGTTAGCGCCAGGTGTAAATGGCCTCACTCTGTCTTGTGGCTCATGTTCTATTAGAGCTGCTGTGATGGGCACATGCTGTACTTGGAGCTCTGTGTGAATGAGTGCGTTAGTCTCAGAGCAGCAGACAGACTTCTGAAGGACTGGTCTTTCAGGCAGAGTGGGTCGCTCTCACCGCTATGGCAGGTCTCACTGTCACCGTAACGCCACATTCCACACCACCTGTGTGTGTGTGTGTGTGTGTGTGTGTGTGTGTGTTCACAGCATATAGTAGAGCAGGCAGAGATGTGATGTTATGCTTTTGCCATGTGGGTGTCTGACACATGGAGAGAGTGGATTTTTTGGCCTGTATCTGCAGGGGAACAGCTGCAGAATGGAGGTATATCTTTATGGGAATTCAGAGCTCTTGGTTGCAATGTGCCAATATTTAGAAACTTATTTTTGTGCATGTACTTGAGGCACACATCCATAATGTACATACATCCAGCTTTGCATTTCTCCAGAGGAGACAGCCTGCAGGGCTAGCTGAGAGCAACGGGTAGAGTTGAGGAAACTCTGATTGACAGTTGTGGAGATCAAATCTATGGCCTTCCAGTTATGGGATGGGCTTCATCCGGGCCATCCTTTTGCCTCTATTAATTGTTTATCATTTAGACTGGCTGGCCAGAAACTGGTGTCTTTGTTTATAATTATAATTTAGACTGGCTGGCCAGAAACTGGTGTCTTTGTTTATAATTATAATTTAGACTGGCTGGCTAGAAACTGGTGTCTTTGGACCTCTAATTCACTCTATTTGCCACTATGAATTTTGCTGAGTGGCAGTAACAAGTTGTTGTTGCTGCTGCTGTTTTGTTAATGTTTATAATACGTTACAGCTTTTTGGGAGTTTGATAAGAAAAGTGTGATACAGATTTCATTCTTATGGTAGACACACCAGGGGCAGCATTAGGCAGTCAAGTTTGCTGGTTTGTTTGGAAAATGTCAACTTTTGTTGAGGTGCCCTTGAGCAAGGCACTGAACCCTCAACTGCTTTTTATTGTATTTATCCTAAGGCAGATCTCTCTTCTCTCCTTCCTGTGCAGGGTAGCAGCTCTGGGCCTGGCTGCGGGCGTCCTGCTGGTTCTGCTGCTGTTCTGTCTGTACCGGGTTCTGTGCCCGCGGAACTACGGTCAGAACGGTGTGTCCCACGGGCGCCGGCGCCGCGGAGACCTGCCCTGCGACGAGTACGGTTACTCACCACCCGTCAGTGAGATCTCACCACTGCTGCTGAGGGGCCACAGCATGGTGAGACGTGACGCACATACACAAACACAACGTACACACAAACACACCAGACACACAAACACAACGTACACACAAACACAATGTACACACCAGAAACAAACAACGTGCACACCAGACACACAAACACAACGTACACACACAAACAATGTACTAGGGCTGTCACTTTTCATTCGAAATTCGAATGCAACTTCGAATGTGGGGGAGGGGTTCGTGTTCGATATGTAAATTGAATGTTCGATTTTATTTTTTTATTTTTTTATTATAATTTTTTTTATTATTATTATTTTTTTTTTTTTTATGAACCAAAATTAACCAACTGCTGCTTGCTGGTAATGTTAATCCCATGTCAGAAAAAGTCTCCAGATTTGTCGCGTTAGTCTCTTCTGAGAAAGATTGTCTCCAGGGTCTGAAAAGTTGTCTCGAGTTGGATGCAGCCAAGTTTGTGAGGCAGTGTTGTGACTGTGAGCGTCCAAGCTAACACGTCGGGCTGATGCCCGGTGGCCTGGCCTGAATTTTTTTTTTTTTTTTTTTTTTTTTTTTAATTAACCAAAAAACTTCGAATATCGAATATCGACTTCGAACTTCGAATATATTAATGTTTACAGAATTATGTTAATAATTATGTTAAGATTTGTATCACTATTATATCAGGAGATTAACAAGAAATTACCAATCACAACGGGAGAGAGGGTTAAAAATAGGGAGACTCCCGCGAAAATCAGGAGTGTTGGCAGGTATGATCTCCAATGTGTGGCCCTTCACTTACTTGATGTAAGTCAGTATGGCCCTCAAGGAAAAGAAAATTGCCCACCCCTGCCCATTTTGGCTACTCATTCCAGATGAGGGATAAACCATTTGGGATAAAGTGACACCTACTATTAAATGAATCATAAGCCGTGTGTGCAATAGATACAAACTGTATCTCTGTGAACCTACTGTATAAGTTACCATGTAGGCTAACAAGTGCTAGGTAGAGCTACTGCTGTTTGTTTGTTTGACCATCCAGGGTGATTCTCGGATCAGATCCTTGTCGTTTGAGAGTGGAGGATGTGATTTGGCGATGGAGAGTAAAGTTTGAAGGGATGAAGCTGCTTTATTGTCTCCTCCTCTCTCTCCCTGCAGGACATTGAGTGTTTGGCCAGTGACGGGATGCTGCTGGCCAGCTGCTGCCTGGCAGGACAGATCCGGGTTTGGGACGCCCAGACTGGAGACTGTCTGACTGTCATCCCCCACCAGGGGTGAGATGCTCCATTCACACTCAATCCATTATGTATCTTTTGTTGCTGCAAACTGCACTCAGTGACCAAAATAATTGGAACACCACCGTTTACCATAAAACACAACAGAGCTGTCACATGTTAAACCTGCAGCCTGTTCTTAAAGCCCCCCTCCAGTCCCTTTTTCATATCAGTACAATCATTGATGTTCTATGAAAACGTACATGTATGCCATCATTTGCGCAAAAAGAACTTAAATGGATAAGAACCGAAGGTAATGGTTTGTTCCACCCATTATTCCACTGCAGCACAATGTGACTGGCTGCAGCACTGTTCTGTGTCTGTTCTCTCTTTGTTCAACTCTTTGTCTGGGCCAGAGCGGAAATACCGGAAACAGTCGCCACCATGACAGTTGCCCGCATGTCCATAAAAACGTTATTTTAGAGCCACAATATTGTTCTAATTTCAACAACTAGACAAGCTGATGGGCTTTATGGAAAAACCGTGACTCGAACCGGAGAAAAGTTATTATCGCGGGCGGTGTTTTGAGCATGGGAAACACTTAGTTAGATTCAAATCACCAAAAAAGCTTACGGATACGGATGAAATGGAGCAGTACCACACGCACACTCACACATTTGACTCTCTACTGCCCACTAGTGGATGTATTGCATGTGAAAGACGCATGGAAGTATGTGGGCAGTGACGGTTGTGTCATTTTGAAATGGCATATTTATTGTTGTATGAAAATGGAGCATAATTTGGCCTTAAGACTTTATCATTGGTCACAAAATGATCCAATTTCATTTTAAATATCAGCCTTAGGTGCCGCTGTTTAATGACTCCAAGTTGGCGCTCTTGGTAATGGTAGTGTCCAAGTCTCAATGCCAATTAATCATTATTGTCATTATGATTATTATTTTTTAATAATTGATTCATGATATTTTGCCAATAAGTGAGTATACAAAACATAACATTTTCCACACTTGTTTGATATTATTTGTTAATTTAAAAAGGGTTTATACTGGACTAAAAAGTACAAACAAGAACCAAAACATCTTGTTTGCTTGTTTGCCCTTTTTAGTCCAGTGTTTTAAAATAAACCCTTTTTAAACTTTCTATCACCTGGATGGTTTGAAAATCAACGGACACATTATTTGGTAGTGCATTGCAGCAAACTGACCTTTTATACTCCCCTCTCTCTCTCTCAGGCTGAGGCGGAGCAGCAGCAGCAGTTGCTGGGAGCAGCGGGATGGCTGGGACAGTGTGGGCGGGGCCATAGAGCCGGAGTGCTTGGGATCCGATGGCCCCTCCATCGCCAACGGCCTGTCAGAGGACGAGGGCCTCCCCCTGAGGCGCCGCACGCCACCCAGCCGCCCGGCGCTGTTCACGGACCAGCCCGACCTCACTCCCCTCATAGACACTAACTTCACCTGCCAGCCCCCCTCACACCTTTCACCCCCGCCGAGGTTATTACTTTTTCATTTTTCATTCCTTTTTATTTTCATTCCGTGTTTTTTAAAGCGGGTTTGCTAGTTTAGCTTTTGAAAATGCTTAGTTTTAGTTTAGTTTTTACTAGTTTCAATCTTAGCTTTAGTCTTTTTTTGTAATACTAGGAATCATGGCTGCAGTTATGGAAATCGCCCGCTCCGCGGGCTCCCAAAATCGTGACTGACAGACAGACAGACACCGCCCACCCACCTAGGCAGCTGTGCGCCATCGGCTCATACTACATCACAGTTGATTGAGTGACATCACTGATGACATCACAACTGTCTGAGTGACATCACAGTTGGGCAATCACAGTTGCTCCAGTGACATCACTGATCACATGACAGTTGCTCGAGCGACATCACTGATGACATCACAATTGCTCAAGTGACATCACTGATTGGGGACAACTGTCGCCAAAAAACAAATTCTGAAGGAATGGAAATCTCCCTCTCCACCCTCTTTCCAATTGTGGTTGACGGACATGACCTCTGTTATACGCATGGAGAGACTTAGGTTCCTGAGAACCAATGCACTTAGAAAATGTATAACTATCTGGGACCCGTTTTTAGTTTACCTCAACGAGGCTAGGGGTGACGGGTGACTCACCCGGCTGGCTTCCCATAGACCCCTTGAGTGAGATCCCAGGTATATCGTTTACAAGAACATAAGAACCTTAGGTGGCTTTGTAATGTTGATTATTTTTAGTTTAGTTTTAGTTTTGTTTTTCATTTCTTTCCCCTGTGTCTGAGCCTGTTTGTCTTGTTTGTGTTCTATACAAATTTAAAATGTGAAAAAAGAAAAGGAAAAAAAAAGTGACATCACTGATGACGTGACACCGCCACAGACAGCCACCACCACCACAGTTCTAGTATACACCATCTGGTGCTACTTGGACACATCTTCAGTGATGAACTGGTCTACAGGTGTTTTGGGTCTTTGATCATCAAACACCCTCGCCCGGGCGACCCAGCCGGGGCTGATCAGTCCCCGGCCCGTGTCCAAGTGGCACACTACTCCAAGGATCCCCCCTCCGGATCCACAGCCATCGTGAGGCTTTTTCAGCAGCCTCTAGGATGTTCTTGATGGCTCTTCTGCACAGTTGTCCTTTAACTCCAAGGAGTTTGAGAGTTCGGTGCAATAACTGGCCTGCGAAACCCCGGCACCCGACCTCGACTGGTTCGCTGCGGGCTTTCCAGCCATTGCTCCGGCACTCCGTCACCAGCTCTGCGTATTTGGCCCTCTTGCGCTCGTTCGCCTCTTCCATTCGGTCTTCCCAAGGGACAGTGAGTTCCAATAAGACCACTTGCTTAGTAGACTCTGATGTTAACACCATGTCTGGGCGGAGTGAAGTGGCTGAGATGTGTTCCGGGAACTTGAGCTGCCTTCCCAGGTCGACTTGGAGGTGCCAGTCCCTTGCAGTGGCAAGGAGCCCACACGAGGAGCATGGCTGATGTTGTGCCTTCTCCCCAGCTCTGATGAAGGTGATGGAATGCTTGGAGATATGCTGACTCTTGCTATTCTGAATAGGTTCGGATCTAATCTTGCGCTGCTCTGCGCTCTCCCACCTGGTCCAGGCGCCTTGTTGGTACATGCCGACCATCTTGGTCTGGCGTTCTTCCTCCACCTCTGCACCTATCTCATCCTGAACCAGTCGACTCTTCTCCCTCCCTCTGGCCTCGTCATAGACAGACATCACTTAGCCAATTTAACTAAGGGTGCTTTCACACCTACCTCGTTTGGTCCGGACTTTCGGACTTTCCAGTTTGATCCGAACCAAATGACAGGTGTGAAACCTCCCACGGACCATGGTGCGGACCAAAGACCGAGTCTTTGATCCGACCAAAAGAGGTGGTCTCGGTCCGGACCAAGCTGGACCAAGGTTCTCTTATGTGCAGTGTGAAAGCATTTTATTGGAAGGTTCGCACTATCGGACCAATTACAGGAAGCTACAGCTGACTCGTCACTTGTCACGTTGCCAGAACAGGAAAACAGTTGGAAAAACGATGGCTTGCAGTCTTCGCCTCCTTGCCTGTCTGCATTGGTACAATTTGCGCACAACAAGGGTGTTCATTTGGCGAATTCAAACTAATCTTGAGTATTGCGAGTAGGGTTGTGCGATATACCCGAAATACCCATCGTGATTGTTTCACAGTCAAACATCGTGATTAACGCCATCCGCTGCTGCAATGCACGTTAAAAGCAGGATGAGACCGACAGGCAGTCCTGCATAGAGCCAGGCGACTCAAGCAGTGGCAGCAGCAGCTACTGCTGTAACAGCTAGCAGGAGCTAGCTGCTGCTGTATTTCTCTCTCAACTCTCTCCAGTCTCCTCAACTCTCTATTAGGTTCAAAAGCCCACACGAATCTAACGTTATATCCGCCAGTAATTCTGTCACTTTTCTGCCAGCTAGTTAAATTCAACACACACACACACGTTGTTGGTCAGGATCTGTAACGTTAACGTTAGCCTATTTGTTTTGCGCCGTTCAATATTGCTAGTGCTGTATCAACTTCAACTTTCACTTTGGAAACAGGCGAGTTAAATTCACAGTTGAAGACTTGTACTCACTTTGGGTTGAAAACAGGAAAGAACGTGAAGTTTCTTCTTTGTCTTAAAAGTTTTCACAACAAAATAACTGACTTCTCATGCGCGGGGGATGCCCTGGCGCCATTAAACAAGCGCACCCCAGTGCAGAGAAGCACTAGAGCGGAGGAGGGGGAGGGGAGGCTTCTCTGAGTCTGAACTGGGTGCGCTCGTTTAATGCCGCCGGCGCGTCCCCCACGCGTCACGGTAAGTGGACTTGGTACTTTTTATTATTAAAACGGCACAAATTTAAGAACAGCAGTTTGATCTGTTCATTCATTGTGGTGTGTAAACCTGGTGTAAACCATCAACATAAATAAATAGGTGTAAACGAGCAAATTCCTTGGAGCAGACGCTTCCGGGACGCTGACGTCAGACGCACGCTCATCCACAAGCCAATCAGTGGAGACGCAGCCCACGCAGGTGATGACGACAGGACGTAGGTCTGTCATGTTAAAGTCCGCTGGTCCGCTGGGATCATTGCAGTGTGAAAGCGAACCTTACTGGACCAAATGTATACAATGTAACAACAACATGAGTTTGGTTCGGACCTTGGTCCGGACTTTTAGGTGTGAAAGGGCCCTTGAGAAGATGGGGTATTTGTCGGGTGAGATTCAAAAAGACCGATGAACAACCCATCCACAAAAGACAAGTGTAAAAATGTGTGTCAGTCAGTGTGTGTGTGATTTTCTTTTTTTACAGCTTTCAGAACATAAAAACAAAAACAGGCTCATACACAGGAAAAAGGAAAAACAGATACTACATTGTCAAAGTAACGACTCGGCTACCAGCAGCATAGTGTGCTCATGTCCTTATGAGAGATGTTTTGCATGGGATCACATGCAAGGAGTCCATGAGAGGTCAGCTGGCCGAGTCAGTCGTCATCCCTGACTACGTCAAAAGTAGGCCAGAAACGGGTCCCAAATAGTGGAAAACTTCCCAAGTCACAGTTGTACGCAACTGAGACCATGTCCATCAGCCACAACTGAAAGGAAGGAGGAGAGGGAGACTAGTGTGTGTGTGATTAACCAGAATCTATATGTATGAAATAAATTTACAAAGACAAAAAGTAAGACATTTTCTCTATTATTTTAGTTTGTTTTGTAAACCCAGTTATCGTTTTTTTGGAAAGCCTTGTTTTTGTTTTTATTTCAGTTAACAAGAATGTTTCTTCGAGGTCTCTTACCTAAAAAATTAAACCAATATTAACAACAATTACATCAAAACATACAATAATAATAATATTTAATTAACGATATAACCTTTCCCTCCGCCCAGGACGGGCTTCGACTTCGGGGGCCTGGTGGAGCGTGCCTACCTGGAGCACGAGCCCCCGTCACCCTCCACCTACTCATCCGCCTCCCCCTGCTCCGCTCTCTCCTCCTCGCCACCCACCATAGCTCACCTGCAGAGGAGGCGGAGCTTAGGGGACACTCCGGCCCCCGTGGCCCTGGAGAGGGTCTTCACAGCGGGGACGCAGCCGACGGCAGACTGGGACAGCGCCGTCTGGGCCATGGAGTTAAGGGGGAATCTCATCGCTGCTGGGAGGAGCAGTGGGAAATTGGAGGTGGGTGAAATAAAATTTTGATCATTTGATAGTTTGATGTGATGAAGTCATACCATTTATTATAACTTTGAAGAAATTACATGCGCATTCACATGCCTGTTTATTTCGACACAAAACAAAAAATCTAAAATGTGTTTTGCAAAATAAAAATTACAATATTCATTCATCAGGTCATGATGATATTCTTGTCTTGTTGAATAATTTGCAAACATTTGCCGATACTCTATTTTATTTGTGATTTATTGTAAGGAAATTCACAATAGCAAGATCAGCAGAAAAAATTTGATGCACATCATATCCCATATACAGAGTATAAACTAAAGCATCTCAAGGCACTATGGCTAAAATTATAATTGATTGTTTTGTCACATAATTATGACCACAATTATTAATACAGATGATTTCAACAAAATTATTTGATTTTGCTTTTACATAACAGCATCTTGACTTGTTCCGGCTTACAGCAAGCAGGCTTGTAAGAGACATGAAATGCCGCATGTAGCTTGTCAAAGGGTGGCAGGTTGGCTGGGTGGTTATCTGAAAGGTGGCAGGTTTTATCCCCTAACCAGTGTGTCTTGTCAAAGTGTCCTAGAATGAGACACTGGAACTGGTCACTCTTTGTAGGTCACTCTGCATGAGAGTATTAGCTAAGTCAGGGGTTCCGAACCTTTTTTGGCTCGTGACCCTACTTTGACGTCGCAAAAATCTAGGGACCCGCGACATTCAAATTCTGTTACACCATCAATAATGTTATCAGTGACATGACATCGTCAGTGACTGATGTCACATAGTATGCTTCTTTTCTCTACTTTATTCTGAGAATTCTGACTTTAATCTCAAAACTCTTAACTTTTTTCTCAAAATTCTGACAGTAACTCGGAATTCTGACTTTAATCTCAGCATAAGAGTCACTCACAATGTTGATTGAGGCTATGGTCCATTGCCTTTGCAATATATAGTGACATTATGTGACATTAGTAATGTCACATAATGCAACACTGTTTGGATGTCACCTGCAATTACCACTCATAGCCATAGGTGTCACCCAAGAGAGCAAAGCTGAAATCTTAGAGATTGTCACTTTAAACTCAAAACAAAACAAAAAAATTGCAAGTGACCCTAATCAATAATAATCTTCAGTAGTATTAAATTGTGTCTGGTGTAAATTATATATATATATATATATATATATATATATATATATATATATATATATATATGTGTGTGTGTGTGTGTGTATATATATATATATATATATATATATATATATCATGGAAAAGTTGTTTTTTTCCATAATTCCTTTCAAAAAGTGAAACTTTCATAGATTATAGATTCATTACACACAAAGTGAAATATTTCTAGCCTTTATTTGTTTAATTTTTCATCATTTTGGCCTACAGCTCCAGAAAACCCCCAAAACAGTATTTCAAAGTATTTCAAGAAATTAGAATAGTGTGAAGAAAATCAGCAGTTACTTCTCAGTTATGACTGACTCCAGCCTCAGTCCACTCCGTCTGAATCTCTGCCAAATTTTTGAATCGTCTTTGCTTGACAATCCGCTGAAGCCCACGGTCATCCATGTTATTTCCATGATATTCAAATTTTTTGGAAAGGATCTGTATATATCTCTTTTTATTTTTTTTTATTTTTTTTTCAGGCGACCCTATTTGAATTCCAGGCGACCCCACTTAGGGTCGCGACCCTAAGGTTGGGAACCACTGAGCTAAATGCTTCACATGTAAAATGAATATAATGCAAATGTGGAGTATACAGTGCTGACGTCTACACTGACCTGTTCTGCTCTTTGCAGCTGTGGGATGCAGTGGAGGGCTCGTTACGCTGCAGCAACGAAGACGCTGGCTCGGGGATCACAGCTCTAGCCTTCCTCAACAATAGGTCACACACACACACACACACACACACACACACACACCAACATACACACGGGCTAGGGAGTGTTGTTATTTAACACGGGATGGGAGTGATTTTCCGTTTTGGTGCCACACCCATTTCTGTTTTCGTCTGTTTTGATTTCAGTGACAAAAATGCAGAACTAAGCCTCTTCTCATTTGGGTGATTCATTATGATAAACATTAGGCCCATACTTGTACTTAGGCGGAAATGAGCTAGATTACCATTTTCTCTTAATCATTTTAAGAAGTGGTGGTGGTACTTCTTCTGTCTGTGGGGTGGCATGCAACCATTCAGCGACTATAGAGTAGCCATGTCTAGAGGCCTGAGCAGAGGGTGCCCTTTTTGTCTGCGTCTGATATGACTGTGTTTCAGAGGCTGTAGCCGGCTCATGTTTCAAACTAGAGCGAAGATACTGATAGCATATGAAACTAGAATATATGTATATATATATATATATATATATATATATATATATATATATATATATATATATATCATATTCTAGTTTCATATGATATCAGTATATATATATATATATATATCATATTCTAGTTTCATATGATATCAGTATATATATATATATATATATATATATATATATATATATATATATATATATATATATATATATATACTGATATCATATGAAACTAGAAGGCCTAAGGCATCCATTGGTACCAAGCTGAATGAGAATGGGTTCTACCCACAAGTCTCCCTTTACAGACAAGCCCACGCTAATCCCATGCTCCCCCCCCCCCCTTCTTTAAAAACATGCAGCTTTTTGCATGCACTATAAATGTTATTATATATATATATTATTATATGTTATTTTCACCTATTGTATTTGAATATTTCCCTACACTGGGGCCCCTAAACAATCTTGGAATTGCATACTAGAAAGCTGAGACTCTTGTGGATTCAATTAGCCCAATTGTATTCATATGTAATGATGTTAGTCCCCATAGTAGGGCTGGGTATCGCCACTGACTTCCCGATACGATACGATTCTGATACACAAGGTCCCAACTCGATACGATTTCCGATACGATTCAATATCGATATTTTAGTTACAATACCAGTTTTGCTTTGATAATGGAAGAGATTCTCAAAGAACTAATGCTGTAAATTGTACAAGGAACCCTCTAACCTGGTGCATTATTAAAACATATTAATATTTACCTTAAGAATTGACCATAAAGCAAGCAGTTACATCATGTAATTATTTTTTATTTAAACATGACCAACATAGTTTTTCAACATCTTATCTTTCTTTACAGTCTTCTGTCTCTTTCTTTACAGTCTTCTGTGAGAAGCCAAACAAATTTAGATTTCCACTATACAACAGAATCATTGAACAGCAGCATGTTGTAAGCAGTGTTTCATAAAGTATAAATGCTTTGTAAATAAAATAAAATAAAATTAAATACAGCTCATGAACATTTCCAGTTCACAAACATTATAGTGCAAACAGATTTGAGGTCTGTACATCTGGCTCATGGTGCATGCACAATCCACATGTAGCCTACAGTATTTATGTTTTTGTTTCAACTACAAACGTAAATAAACGTCAACTTGAAACTATGTTTTAACTACCACACACAGCCTATAATATCATAGCCTATGTTTATTCATTATTATTTTTTTTATTTTTTTTGTAAAATGCATTTTAAAATATTGATACTGGGATTTATGTATCGATACTTGTTCCTTCACATGAATATCGATTCAATATCGATATATCGATTTTTTTTAGCCCTTCATTGTAGTTCAAACTTGAGCGCGCTGTATAAAATGACCTATTGTGACCTCTAGGATAATCACAGCCTCATGAAACTTTACAACCACAAACCTAGGGTATTCAGGGGATGTATGACCTGGGGATGGCCATCATATTTTCAGCATAATGTTCTAAGCCCTGATATACTCTTAACATTCAACATTTGAATAGACGTCTAATCTAAACGCAATGTTTATTACAGATTTCTGACTAGAAAACCTTGACTGGGCTGTACCTCAAAATAACCTTTGGCTTCCCAGCTTTCAGATGATGTGTACCACTTCTATGTGACATATACTGTTGACCTGTTATCCTAAATTCGCCAGTCCCCCCCAAAAAGACAAATAATTGTATCTGGTAGGGAGGGGTGGAGTAGAAGAGGTTAAAGGAATTCTTCTAAGAATATATGATTGTATTGTTTTCTTCATAGCCTATTTATATGTTGAATAACTTGATGATAATATCATCGTTATATTATGCATATTATGGTGCGGATAATGACTATGTGCAAACTAAGCGAAGTAGAGCGAAAGCATGTGAACTAAGCGTTACAATATTTTGGTACTCAAGAATAATTTAGTAAGTTTGGCAGGTCTGCATGTGCCCCTTTTTAATATTGAGCACCTGTCCCTAGAGATTTTCATCTGCCATTTATTTTCCCATATACATTTTGTTTAATGAAAAAAGGAGCATCCGCACACTCAAATCTGTGCAAATATCTTATTTATTGCAAGCTTTCGGTCATAGACCTTCTTCAGGCATAAGACAGGTAACAAGTGAATACAGCCTATAAAGGTTCAGACAATCACTTTGTAGCGAAGCTTGATGGCTTGCTGGAGGCGAAGCGTTTGGGCTTGCCTCGTGAAGTGTGCTGGATCGTGGATGAGGGCTCACGCGCTCTGATCGGTCAGAATCACGGAGATGGAGATAGGGACCGACGTGTCGGTCCTGGGACGCGGTTGAAATACCACTGGGATGACTGGGTGTAAGGCAATCAGGCGCCAGGGCCTGGCCGGTTGGAAGATGGCCAGGATTCAGTTCGGGTCCGGATTTAGTCGTGCTAATGGTTGACATCGTGAAGGAAAGGTAAGAAGGAAGGGAGGAGCTTGTATATATCACAACATTTGGTGTATGACATCACGTCATTGGTGAGGTCACAACGCCCGAGGAGGTATGACATCATCGATGGCCCCGTAAAGTCCCATCTGCCATCACAGTCAGCCTAGATCGCCTTGGTCGCCGATGACCTCACAGGTGAACTCTTCGTTGTCAACGTCAATGACCTCACAGGTGAACTCTTCATTGTCAACGTCATCATTGTCGTCGTTGATGATGTCATCATCATTACGTACGTCGTTGGGGCGTCGGTCCGTGAGCATCGACTGCCCCTGGAACAGGCCTGACCGTGGGCCATTGTAGGCCGTTTTTACAGCCGCCCCCAGATTCCTGTGGGGAATCTGTATCCTTCCGGAAATGGCCCTCCGGTTCCACCAGGCGTAGGCAGGGCTCGGACGGTTAGCCTGGTAGTGAGGGGAGCTGGATAAGCTTGGCCACCGGCCGGGTGTAGGTACGGGTCCCCACCTTTACGTCTGCAGACCTTACTTTGTTGTCCAGTCCCGGGGAAAGTTTGGTGACTGTCCCCATCGGCCAAAGTGCGCGCGGGAGCTGGGGGTCTACGATCATCACGACCTGCCCAACGAGCAGGTCTGGCTTCTCGGTGCACCATTTCTGGCGGGCCTGAAGGCCGGGAAGGTAGAACTTAATGAAGTTCTTCCAGAAATGGTCGGCGAGGAGCCAGACCTGCTCGTTGGGCAGGCCCTGGCGGGCGCCCTCTCTCCGGGCGGTTAGGTCTCTCTGGGCCCGGACCTCAGTCACCAACCAGTCTCGCAGGTCGCGCAGTTTGGGGTACGATACTTCGCGCGCGTCAGCAAAGCGGCGGAAGCTGGTGCGTAGCTCGTTGGGGAGCTTGTCCGCCAGGCGCTGGACAGTGGATCCGCAGCCTAGCTCTCGGTGCCCCTCCTCGCCCGCCAGCTCTAGCTGGGTCACCAACGCGCCTATGGTCAGGGAGAAGTCCTTGAGTGCCTCGGGGGTCTTACCGTCGATATTGGGCCCTTTCTCGATCTCCTGGAGCCGTCGTACGGCCAGCTGGTACGGCTGCCCGTACTCTTCGTTCAGGGCCGCCATGGTGCTGGTGAAGGGCTGGGGGGAGTTGGCGCAGGCCTGCGCCACGAGCAGGGCCCGGTCGAACTTCAGGTGCTCCATCAGTATCTGGAATTTATAGCGCTCCGGGTGGTCTCCTCCTAGGACGCTCTCCAGCGCGTACTTCAGGCTCACGAATTGCTGTGGGTCTGGGCGACTGAAGTCGGGGATTTGAGGAATGGGCGCTCGGGAGTATAGGTCCCTGCCTTGGTGGGGGTCCCGGCGCTCGGCTCCGGCCGTCCTGGGGTGGTCGATGCCGGCCGCCTGGCCATGCCCCGGGATGTCGTGGTCGGCCTTCGCCGTGCCCACCTGGCGGTAGGGCGTCCCGGTGGCGGGCTCGGCGGGGCCACGCCAGGTGCGCTCCGCTTGGTGCTCAGGGTCAGCGACCTCTGTCGCCGGGCGTGTGGTAGATGGGAGTGTTGGTGGCGGTGGCACTGGAGCAGTGGGTTCCGTAATTTGGGTCGTCGGCTCTGGAGCCACCGTGCTGACCTGACCCTGGTCGCGGGAGGTGAGAGGCACGGGTAGGGTGTAGGGCCGGGGTGCGGACACCGGTGAGGTGAGCGGCGCCCCTTGGGTTGCTGGCCCTGGGGCCGGTACGCACGTCT
This sequence comes from Poromitra crassiceps, assembly GCF_964638095.1. Lineage (NCBI taxonomy): Eukaryota > Metazoa > Chordata > Actinopteri > Beryciformes > Melamphaidae > Poromitra > Poromitra crassiceps. Next base: position 111,913,763 of record NC_139623.1, read on the forward strand.
GACTCTGGTCTTGGGAGGCGAGAGGCGCAGGTGGAACTGCCGGGTCCCCGGCGAGCTGTTGGGCCCGAAGCGTGGCGCCCATGTGTGCCCGCTCAGCTTGCCGCAGGCATCGGCCTCTCTCCAGGCGGTTAGTGATCCGCCCTCTAGCTTGGAGGGCCTCCTCTTGGGCCTGTTGGGCCTCTGCTTGGGCCTGTTGAGCCTCTGCTTGGACCCGTTCTTGGGCCCGCCTCGCCGCTCTGGTTTGCTCATTCAGGCGGTCGTACTCCGCGTCGGCTTCCTCCTCCTCCGCGTGTTGCCGGCGGAGGTCCTCAGCGGCCAGTCGTGTCATCTCCTGCTCGTAGGCTGCCGCTTGGGCTGGGGAGGAGGAGTTAGTGGAGGCGTGTGAACGTACGGTTGACCGTGAGCTGGCGCTAGAGTGTCGCGATGGGCTATGGTGACTGCGGTAACTGCTAACGCTATGGTAGTGAGAGTGACTGGGGCTCCTCAACCGGGGCTCTGCTCGGGAGGAGGGCCGGGCCCCTTGGTACCGGGCTGACCCGTGCCCGCATGGGGTCTCCCGGTCATGGGCGAGGGCCTGGGTCGAGGGTATTCCGTCCTGATGGCTTGCGCCCTGGTGATGATGACTCCTGTGGCTATGGCCGTGGCTCCTTGGCCGGGGCTCTGCCCGGGAAAGGGGCCGGACTTCTTGATACCGGGGTGCCCCGGTATCGAGTGTCTCACGGTTGGGGCTGCAGGATTCATAGGCGTCGCTGTCAGGGCTTGACTGGCGGTAAGCTTGATGGGGCCTACCGGTTGGTTGGGATACCTGGGATTCCTCGAGGAGTTTGATGACGTCCCGGTCGGTCCCCCTTAGGCGGTCGATCGTAGCGTCGAACTTAGCCTTGTATCGTCGGTCTAGATCGGCCCTTTCCTGGTTTTCCTGGTGGCTACGGACGAGGTCCTGCCCCGGTTGGATCGTCTGGTCGGAGTGTAGGGGGTCTCGCCCTTTAGTACTACTCCGAACGCTGGGTACTTGGCTGTATCCAGATTCGATCTGGTGGGGGAAGGGTTGCTCCTCTGGTCGGTGGGGTGCCGTTACCGGAGCGAGCTCACCTGACTCCTGCTCCATCTCTGAGCGTCGCAAGTCCTCTGATCCGCTCGAAGGACCAAATTGTAGCGAAGCTTGATGGCTTGCTGGAGGCGAAGCGTTTGGGCTTGCCTCGTGAAGTGTGCTGGATCGTGGATGAGGGCTCACGCGCTCTGATCGGTCAGAATCACGGAGATGGAGATAGGGACCGACGTGTCGGTCCTGGGACGCGGTTGAAATACCACTGGGATGACTGGGTGTAAGGCAATCAGGCGCCAGGGCCTGGCCGGTTGGAAGATGGCCAGGATTCAGTTCGGGTCCGGATTTAGTCGTGCTAATGGTTGACATCGTGAAGGAAAGGTAAGAAGGAAGGGAGGAGCTTGTATATATCACAACATTTGGTGTATGACATCACGTCATTGGTGAGGTCACAACGCCCGAGGAGGTATGACATCATCGATGGCCCCGTAAAGTCCCATCTGCCATCACAGTCAGCCTAGATCGCCTTGGTCGCCGATGACCTCACAGGTGAACTCTTCGTTGTCAACGTCAATGACCTCACAGGTGAACTCTTCATTGTCAACGTCATCATTGTCGTCGTTGATGATGTCATCATCATTACGTACGTCGTTGGGGCGTCGGTCCGTGAGCATCGACTGCCCCTGGAACAGGCCTGACCGTGGGCCATTGTAGGCCGTTTTTACACACTTGATTAGCCAATGTACAACACCTGTGTCAAAAAAACACTTCCTGTGTCTAAACATCAAGGGAATTGTAGTCCTATAGATTTTCAGGACTAGACCCCAAAGACCCAAGTGTCCATTGAGAAAAGAAACACTTTAAAGTACATCAAATATAATGTACAATATATACAACAGAACAAAAAAACAATAGAGAATGTTACAATATGTAAACATCAGGCAGTAACCATCATAAAACATACAATCTATTGTAATTTATTCAGAGCACAACACTCATGTCAAAATCCTCATTTAGACCCAGAGGTTGTAAAGTTTCTAGGGTGTGGATCCAGAAAAGCTCTCTGGCATAACCTCCTGTCAACATCAGCCCCTCTCTGAAGAGTCATGTGCTCTATGCCCTGGAACCTGAGGGAGGAGATGGGGTGTGAGTGCTTATTGAAATGACAAGCTGTTGGATAGTTGACATCTTGGCGTCTTATGGAACTTTTGTGTTCACTGATCCTTTGTTTAAGGGGACGGGTGGTTTTACCGATATAGAGTTTATCACATGGACATTTCAAGTATACTTTTTTTGAATTGCATGTGATAACTCCCCTTACTGGAATTTTTTTTTACCTGTTCTGGGGTGTCTAAAATCACTGGTTTTCACAGTGTTGTGGCACTGGGCACAGTTACCACAGGGGTAGTTTCCCTGCTTAAGAGGAGCCAGGAGAGTCTGTTTAGGATTAGGCAATATGTTAGCTCTAACCAATTTATTCCTCAGGTTAGGTCCTCTTTTATACACAAAAAGAGATGGATCTTTAAAATGTAGGCGGTCACTTTGCCTCTCTATAGAGGAGATACCACATACTTTTAGTGAAAAAGTAGAATAGTACCTTGCATGTGTGATGGTAAAATAAGACTTGCATGCCTGTATTTGATCGTGAGAACCCGACGTCTCCTCTGCAGGATCGTAGCAGCCCGGCTGAACGGCTCTCTGGATTTCTTCACCGTGGAGATGAACAAGCCTCTGGGCCTGCTGCAGTACAGAGGTGAGGCTGCAACCTCTGACACACGACACCACAGGCTGGAGACTGGTCCCTTTAAACATATCTGAATCCCTCTAGTCATAACTGGAGTAGATTTAACTGGTGAAGTCAATGAGGGTACGCCTGGATTCAGAACTGCAACGATTATTTATCAACTATTAAATTAATCACCAACTGTTTTGATAATCACCTAATCGGTTTTATGTACCGTAATTTTTTAAAGAAGAAAGAAACAACTAATAAATTAATCCAGAAAATAATCAAAAGATTAATCGACAATGAAAATAATTGTTAGTTGCAGCCCTTTATACCGTCTGTGTATTTTTTATGCTTTCCTGGAAAGCACTCTGTAATCTCTGGTTTTTGCGCAAGTGCTGTAGAAATAAAGACTCTTCTTCGTCTTCCTCTCCTTTTCTTCTCCTTCTCCTCTAACCCCTCCCCCCTCCAGGAGCCCCTGGTCGTGGCAGCATGCCCCCCTCTCCTTGTTACAGCAGTGAGGACGTGATCAGCTGTCAGCTGACCCGTTCAGTGCAGTGCGCTCACCAGAAGCCCATCACGGTGCTGCGGGCGGCGGCCGGCCGCGTGGTGACGGGCAGCCAGGACCACACCGTCAGGGTAACCACCAAACGCCTAGCTTCACCTGTCACTGTTCACACATTTAGACAACACACTCTCATCTAGACTGGCTTACACTCAGTGCCAATGTAGAACACGCTTCAGTTCTTACATCACCAAAATGACAAGCAGCTGAGTCACTAATATCACAGTAATCATAAGGATCTTTTTCAATATCGATGCACAGTACTGTGCAGAAATCTTAGGCAATAGGCACCCAAGAGTTTTTATATAAATTGTGTCTTAGATGTATGTAAACATCGAAGAAAAAGTTAGGAAATTTGTGCTTGGTAGATTATTTCTACAATGCTTCTTGGCAATTGTATACCGTTGGAAAGCCTGTTTATTTTCCTTTTAAATGCTGCCCCATTTGTAAGGAACATGCATTTGTGGAATGAGCAGCACAGCTGAGTATGTGGGTTGCGCTGATGAAAAATTAGACAAATCTTCTCTGCCAATGCCAAACAGCTTATTCTGCTGTTGTTATTGACTCTTGTTTGGTGGATTGGATGATTTGAAGTCTATCAGTAACAAGGAAGAAATAAGACATATTGGCAATTTTACAATTGATTCATTTAACAAACAGTCAGGAGCCTCAGTAGCGTGTGGAAGAAGAACCACACAGCCACAACAGCCTGGCAGCAGGCTTGTCATCATTGGAGGCAATCTCATAGCAGAGAGATATCGAGATGAGATTCTGCAGCCAGTGGGGATCCCACAGTCACACAGTCACACAGTCTGGGACCAAACTCCATCCTCCAAGATGACCACGCTCGCTCCCACAGAGCGGGGTTTATCAGAGACTACCTGGAGCAGGGGCAGACTGGGATCATAATTCAGGCCGGGCATTAGATACCAAGCAGGCCAGGCCAATACGGGCCGACGCGCGTGCCGGCAAAGGTCGCCGCCGTTTGAAGCCCAATTTGGGCCGTTTGAAGCCCAATTTGTGTTGTTTGAAGCCAACTTTGGGCCGTTTGAAGCCCAATTTGGGTTGTTTGAAGCCAACTTTGGGCCGTTTGAAGCCCAATTTGGGTAATTTGAAGCCCAATTTGGGCCGTTTGAAGTCCAATATTACAATGAGATGCACCCACTTTAACCCTGAAGTGTAATTATTAATTCAGACTAACTAATAAAGTAATAAAACCACTAGTAAACCAGTAGGCGGCGCCTGGCCTGCTGCTCAGTGAGTGGCCTGACTGCGGGCACCAAACATTTTTTTTTTTTTTTTTTTTTTTGCAGGCCAGGCCACCGGGCATTTGCCCGACGTGCCCGATTATGCAGTCCGCGCCTGACCTCGAGAATTTGAGAGTAGAGAGAATGGAATGGCCTGCCAACAGTCCTGACCTCAACCCAATTGAACATTTGTGGGATCAACGTGGGATTAACGTTAATAATGAATAGCCGAAACGGACGCGGAAAAGGAAGTGACGGTGGCTTTTCCGTCACTTCCACTTTCCTTTTCCGCGTCCATTTAGGCTATTCATTAATAACGTTAATGCATAAACACACTGCATAGAAGACGTCAACTCGTCTCACAACAACAGTGGAAAATTACCGTACTGTAAAGTCATGGCAGCAAAGTTGCTATTACAGTGGAGCATGGACACGGAAAAGGAAGTGATGCTGGCAGGAGAGGCGCGCTGTACAGAAAATAGACTCTGGGTTCCCAGATTGTTTAAGAGACAACACTTCCCCGCCATTGACATGATATCACGTCAATCCGTGTTTTCACCGCCGTATGATAGATGGCATTGTTGGCCACCTTATGAAGTGCTACTATACTCCTAAAAGTCGCCCACAAGCCAGAGTTATTGTCAAAAAAACTAGCCAGGGGAAAAAGCCTAACCTGTGTGTGTGTGTGCGTGTGCGTGTGCGTGTGCGTGTGCGTGTGCGTGTGTGTGTGTGTGTGTGTGTGTGTCAGGTGTACCGTCTGGAGGACTCGTGCTGTCTCTTCACCCTGCAGGGACACTCTGGAGGGATCACAGCCATCTACATCGACCAGGTCAGTGTGGACTGCAGCCTGGTAGACCCTCTCAAAACAGTCTATACCCAAATACAAGTCTATACCCTTCTTCCAATACCATTCTGTACCAAAAAGTATACACCCTTCTTCGAATAGCATTCTGTACCAAAATACAACCTATACCTTACTCTACCAAAATACAACCTGTATCGTCCTCAGAGTTGGGGGCCCGTTACTCAAAAAAGTAATGTAGCCTATTACACATTACTTTCAAAAAAAGTAATGCCTTACTTTACTTGATTACTCCCTGGAGAAAGTAATGTGTTACACTACTCGTTACATTACTTTTGCGTTACTCGATCCGTAACATCGCCTGAGATGCATTGTCACGTAATTTGCCAGTTAACAATACAACATTAAACCTTACATTACATATGCCCATATATTAGCACAAATCTCTATCGTAATAAGGTAGGTTGCAAAACTTTTCCTGTCTGATAGTGGCTGTCCGTTCCCTGCCATCTGTATTTTGCTCAATATGTTTCTAAAAAATGGCGATTCTACTGTTGAAACTGGCAACATTTCCTCTACCATGTACGAGGCAACAAGCCTGTCCATCTCTGATTTTGATGTTACCTGGTGAAAAGCAAGCTTTTGCTGCTTGCTTGGGTTCGAGGTAATGTGCGTATCTCCACCCCTCAAAAGATGTTGTAGAAGACGGCGAGGCGGGTGGTACTGCTGCTGCGCGTTTTTTGGCAGATTGCAATCCAATTATTAAGGAGCATACCGCCACTGCTCCCACTTCACTATAAGACGTTGTATTTGCGAGAGGTATTTATAGACCCCATCGTTGTGTGGGTTTCTCTTATGGTTTACATTTAATACAATTTTATTTTGTCCAATAGCCTATTGAAATATTCCAGAATTGCATGTTGCGTTAAAAACAAATATTATTTATATCTAACATTTGTTAACTTGATTTAATTGTAAAACAGAGTGTAAAAAGTTATGCCTCAAAGCTTTCTGGGAAATTTAACCTGTGGAAGAGGAAAGTGGACGGAGTTCCCAGCATGCCCTGGGGTAGTGTTCTGTTTGTAGATTTGTTTGTCAATTGTTTGTTTGTCAATGTGTTTTGGAGGTTAAAATGATTTCTTGTTCTATATGCATGATGTTAGTCATCTGCAAAGTTACGTGTCGACTAATAGTGCTGTTCTGCATGCTAATACAAAGTTGAAATGTTGGCACCATGGGTGATTCCGGTGTGCAGTTAAGTGTTAAGTTAAGGATCTGCTATTAAACTTGTTACTGACGAAAGTAATGTGAGTAACACGTTACTCCCAACACTGATCGTCCTAATGCCGTTCTGTACCAAAATGACATCACTGATGACATAATGCACTGATTTATGACATCACAATCGTGACTGACATTGCCACCACAGACACCACTTAGCCAATTTGAACTAATATAAGATAAGATTGAATATCCAGATATACGTATAATAAAAAATAAATGATCTATGGGCAGGTTCAGCCTTTGAGAAAACCGTGTGTGTGTGTGTGTGTGTGTGACTCTGTGCAGACCATGGTCCTGGCCAGCGGGGGGCAGGACGGGGCCATCTGTCTGTGGGACGTCCTGACAGGGAATAGGGTCAGCCATGTCTACGGTCACCGTGGCGATGTCACCTCGCTGGTCTGCACGACTTCCTGTGTCATCAGCTCTGGCCTGGATGACCTCATCTGCATCTGGGACCGCAGCACTGGCATCAAGCTCTACTCCATACAGCAGGTACAGGATTAACACTGAACTGACTCTTGCACTTTCATTTTGCGTAGTGTGAACAACAGCAGTGTTTGTGTGAGTGTGTTCGATATCGTCTTCTGCTTTTGTTTTGATTAGCATTAACACGCTTGCAGGTGGTGAGTGTGTGTTAAGAGATGGAATTGGAACTCAAATTAAATTCAAATAAAACGATCGAAGTCTTTGGGGTCATTTTTCCCCGTCAATCGTGGTTTTTATTAGGGTCATTCTGAGATTTGTCTTTCCCATTCTCTCTCTGGTGAGTAAATCTAACCCCTCCCCTCTCTCTCTCCTCCCCTCGTGCAGGAGGTGGTGAGTGAATCTAACCCCTCCCCTCTCCTCCCCTCGTGCAGGAGGTGGGTTAGTAAATCTAACCCCTCCCCTCTCTCTCCTCCCCTCGTGCAGGAGGTGGGTTAGTAAATCTAACCCCCTCCCCTCTCTCTCTCCTCCCCTCGTGCAGGAGGTGGGTTAGTAAATCTAACCCCCTCCCCTCTCTCTCTCCTCCCCTCGTGCAGGAGGTGGGTTAGTAAATCTAACCCCTCTCCTCTCTCTCTCCTCCCCTCCTGCAGGAGGTGGTGAGTAAATCTAACCCCTCCCCTCTCTCTCTCCTCCCCTCGTGCAGGAGGTGGTGAGTGAATCTAACCCCTCCCCTCTCTCTCTCCTCCCCTCGTGCAGGAGGTGGTGAGTAAATCTAACCCCTCCCCTCTCTCTCTCCTCCCCTCCTGTAGGAGGTGGTGAGTAAATCTAACCCCTCCCCTCTCTCTCCTCCCCTCCTGCAGGAGGTGGTGAGTGAATCTAACCCCTCCCCTCTCTCTCTCCTCCCCTCGTGCAGGAGGTGGGTGAGTGAATCTAACCCCTCCCCTCTCTCTCTCCTCCCCTCCTGCAGGAGGTGGGTTAGTAAATCTAACCCCTCCTCTCTCTCTCCTCCCCTCCTGCAGGAGGTGGGTTGTAAATCTAACCCCTCTCTCTCTCTCCTCCCCTCCTGCAGGAGGTGGGTTAGTAAATCTAACCCCTCCCCTCTCTCTCTCCTCCCCTCCTGCAGGAGGTGGTGAGTAAATCTAACCCCTCCCCTCTCTCTCTCCTCCCCTCCTGCAGGAGGTGGTGAGTGAATCTAACCCCTCCCCTCTCTCTCCTCCCCTCCTGCAGGAGGTGGGTTAGTAAATCTAACCCCCTCCCCTCTCTCTCCTCCCCTCGTGCAGGAGGTGGGTTGTAAATCTAACCCCTCCCCTCTCTCTCCTCCCCTCCTGCAGGAGGTGGGTTGTAAATCTAACCCCTCCCCTCTCTCTCCTCCCCTCCTGCAGGAGGTGGTGAGTGAATCTAACCCCTCCCCTCTCTCTCTCCTCCCCTCCTGCAGGAGGTGGGTTAGTAAATCTAACCCCTCCCCTCTCTCTCTCCTCCCCTCCTGCAGGAGGTGGGTTGCGGGGCGAGCCTGGGCGTGATCTCAGAGTCTCTGCTGGTGACGGGGGGCCAAGGCTGCGTGTCTTTCTGGGACCTGAACTTTGGGGACCTGCTGCAGACGGTGTACCTGGGCCCGAGCAGCGACGGGCAGGGCGTGAGGCAGCTGCTGGTGCTCGACAACGCCGCCATCGTCTGCGACTTTGGCAGCGAGCTCAGCCTGGTCTACGTGCCCTCCGTGCTGGAGAAGCTGGACTGAGGAGGAAGGGGGGCCCGACAAAAGCGGGAGCGGAGAAAAACCATGCACTTGTCAGCATCCCTTCTCATCTCCATCCGTTCCACTTTCCCAGCGTCGGACGCTCTTGTCTTTTTTTTTTACACGCAAACAAGACGATCATTAGGCCTTTTTTCCATATGCGTACAAGGCTCTTTTTAGCAGTGAGATTTAGCTTCCGTTAAAAGGCCCCTTTGCTGATTTAAGTTTAACTTCCCTCCATCTTGCTTGGACTCAAGAGCTCATTGGCAGAACTTCCTGGTCCAAATGATGTAATTTGGAACAATTTTGCCATGGTGTCACTATTACTGTCACTATTCTCATGGTGTCACTATTACTGTCACTATTCTCATGGTGTCACTATTACTGTCACTATTCTCATGACACATTTGGACCAGGAAGTTCAGTTCTTGGTCCAGGCAAGATGGAGGGAAGCTAAACATTCTTCATTTGCATATAACTACCAATTTTGTAATGATACAAAGCTGGTTGGAAATGGGCAAAGTGGCCCTTAAAAGAAAAGTGCAAAGCCTGGATGAAACGATGGAGGATTGATGGTGCAGCCTGCTGTGTGACATTGACTTGTTTCTCTCTTTTTTGTAACTTTTGTGTGAAGATCATGAGGGGTGTACAGGAGAGCGGGGTGGCATCTATCCGTCACGTCACCAGTTTGCGCTTTGTTTTTTTGTTTGTCTGTTTGTTTTCTATGTTGTGGCTCTGCCCTCGATGCTGCTGATGTGGGTGGGGCTTTGTGATGACCCCACCTGATGTGGGTGGGGCTTTGTGATGACCCCACCTGATGTGGGTGGGGCTTTGTGATGACCCCACCTGCCCGGAGAGGAAGACAAAACGCTCTCCTCTTCCTTGCTGCCTGGTTTTTTGCGCGTTAAGCATAGTGCAGCCACGGCAAGCTGAGAATTCTGTGGCCCGTTTGGCTAAGCTAAGCAGATATATATATATAATTGTGTCTGTGTGTGTGTTGGAAAGAGTGAATGCATCTAGGGATTTCCCTGGGTGTTTTTATGGTGAAATACTGCTGAGAACAAAAATCAATGATTGGTTTTGAATGAAATGAGTGTGTGTGTGTGTGTGAGAGAGAGAGGGAGAACTGGATATGATTACTGTAAAGAGTAAGCCTCCAGAGGGGGCTGTTTTTATATGTATAAATCTATTATTTATTAGCGATACATTTTTCAATAACAATTTTTGTCTATGAATGGCTAATCCTGGCTCTTCTGCGATCTGATGGAGTTGGGGGTTGTAGGGGAAGAGGCTCCACCTTTATCCCAGCCTTGGCCTCTGATCCTGGGGTTACTGAGGTCACGTGTGTTCAGCCTTCGTTGGCTGCGTCCATTTTGAATTTTTGATTTGAATATTGACGTGACCCTGCACAGGCTGGCATCAGCGTCAAGTTTACATTGGCTACCTTATCCTTTTTTTTTACACTGTGCCCTTCAGAGATTTGTTTGAAATGGCTATACTGTATCTAGCTCAAACTAGACAATTCTTTTTATTTCCATTTAGGCCACAAACCTTCCTGACAAAACATGCTGTATGTCCAGCTTTCGACACCACAGTACCTGTACATTTTGTATCCATTATGGTTGTCTCAACAAAGGTCCATTTCTTTTGTTTGGCAATGTTAAAACAAAGTCTGTCCCTACTTTTTACAGTGCTGTCAGTGAGAAGTGAGTTTAACTAATTACTAACTCTAAGACATTGCTCAGTTTTACACCCATGACTCTTAGCTCATAACAAAGGATATACACAGACACTCGCGGTTAAGCAGTTTGCAGTGTTCAATGTTTTTCCAAGCCACGATCCACACTGCTGTGTCTCATACGGGAGAGAACACTTATTTGAATACGTTCAACAGATTTGCCCATTCCATTCTTTGAAACACTCTGTAACGGTTTCAATATTTTTAAGACCTGGAAACTGTTCAAACTGTTGGAACATTGATGTATCCTGAGGTCATCTAACCCTGGAGTGTGTTAACCAATTGGGAAGTCTCGATGGCAAAGAAGAAACTGTAGTCAAAATATAAATCGAAAAAATATTCAATACAAATCAGCCCTTACCATCCACCTTCTCTCCGCTTCTAAATCCTATCTGCTCTACAGTGTTTGTAACAGTTTGTTCAGTTTGTTGTAACATACTGTACAGCGATGAGACCTTCGCCCTGCTAGACGTCACAATAAAATGTTCCACTGGTCAAATCAATGTGAATAAGTAAGCAAGGTTAACTCTCTAAGTCACTGCTCACTTGGTTGAATGCTTCAGCTGGGATAATTGTCTCCAGTTTTGTTTTCACAGAATTGTGTTGCTAGTGAATGTTTGAAACCTATCTTACTCCTGTCCGCTATTGTATTAGCAAACACTGCAATTTAGAATGTTTATGATGTCAAGTTAAAACCATCTGTAACATATCTCATTATCTTGTGTTGCGTCACGGCGGTTGGTGAGAAATGAATTTTGGCTGCTGAGTGTAGGTCCACGAGGCACGTCGGACAAATCCACGTGATAAAACCGGCAACTAAAGTATCTGAACACTAATTTATGCACTACTGTCTCCCAAGCATGTGCTCTCACACACATTAGGCCCTTTGACACAGGAAATACAGACATAACTAGACTTGCATACGGAGTACACACACACCAGCTACAGCTAGTAAACACGCACACTGCAGACATGTTGAGGCTCAGCTCTGATTCCCAGGAATGCAAAAAACAAACAAAAAATAAACAGTCAAAATTTGTGTTTAATAAAATGTCTTAAATACCTTCTATTTTGCCATTCACATTTGAGCTTGTGGAAAATGTTTGTGGCTGCTGCATCCCATAGAAACCAGAGCCGCAAACCTGGCATTGTAACTGGTCTAATTTATTAGGAAAATGTCTAGCTTTATTAGATTTTTTTTTTTTTTTTTACTTTTGTTTTCTGGTAATGTGAATTTCATTTGTGTTCTGGAGGGTGGTGTGGGGTGGGAGTAGTAGGCAAACTGAATCTTCGCCTCTTAGGAATGTTGTAATAAATCACATCACATATGGACATATCCACGTAACAATCAATATCCACACAGTGCCACCCTTTGTCAGGTAATGAATACGGTTCTACCCCAATATTCAAACAAAAACACTGACTCATTTCTGCCCTGAAGATAAACGGTCTTAACAGCGATCCATCCCAACTTCAAACACGTTTCTATCATTCATTTGTGCAGCTGTCACTAAAACCATATCAAGAGTTTGTGCAAAAGAGCTGGGATGCAGCTTCTACATCCTTCTTTCCTCTCAGAGGGGATACAGGGCAGAGGAACAGGACAGCTGCGTCCCCACAAGAACAGAAAAACAATCCGATTTTAACTCCGGGGGTGTGTTTAGACAGCTGAGAGAAAATCAGCAAAAGTAAAAAGCTTTCTTTCAGTTCCTGTGGAGATGCAGACCTGCTCCTCTCCCCCTCCAGCCTCCTCTCTTCATCGGCTGGCTACAAGGTACGCAGGCTGTAGCAGAGGCAACTAATGTTATTTACTATTTTGTAACACAGGCGCAAAACTTTGTACTAATTTTCAAATAAAGAGGCTTTGATACCACAGCAGGTTGTCTACTGGGTTTATTTTGTATTTTTCTGAAGTATAATACGTGGAAAATATTAATGAAAGAAAGACAGCTGTAATAGTCTAATTTTATTTAAGATATTTACACTGTTGCAGACTAAATTAAAACGTGCTGAATTGTATTCTGTTCTGTTATAATGGTATGTACTGTAATGATATACATACTGTAGATCAAGATGATTTGGGGGGGGGGGGTCCTTAGCGCTTCCAAGCTCCGCCTCCAGCCTTTGGCCTGTCTGCATGCATCACCTTAGTGCAATCCAGTCTCTGCCTGAGAGCACGCTACGGACTCCGCCCCCGCCTGGTGCTGCCTACGGCGGCAGAGTGCATGCTGGGATTGTGATGCTAAAGTGGCCGGTGATACTGATCTCGGGTGGGAAGTGCAGAACAGATCCATCCATCACAGAGAAAGAGCAGCAAAAAGCGACAGAGGGGAAAAAACGGATACAGTCGGACGAGTGCACAGTGATTTGGTCCCAGAAGCGCAGGCCACCAGTGACAAAGTGTGTGAGAGAGATTGTGCGCATATAGGGATGCACCAACGATACAATGTTTCAAATAACAATTTGGCCACTAGCCGATGCAAACCCCCCCCCCCCCTCCATTTGTTACAGATAAACAAATCTTCATTATAAAAAAATAACTCCACTGTTTTAAAGTCTTTCAGCCCTTCATCACACTAATTTTGAATGAGCGTTGAACATTTAGCCAGCACAAAACTGATGTGACAACAGATAAACATCGGCCACTGCCATCTGTGAATGTCATCTTATTTGCCGACAAGGCGAGTGCCGATGGCCAAAACCTTATGTACGGCCGATAAATCGATGCATTCCTACCGCTAAAGCATTAGAAATGTGCCCAACTCCAAACCAAATACCGACCATCTGCCACCAGGCACGTCTTGGTAATCAACACCTCTAAAGCATCTACCAGGATTAAGTGTTGAATTCTTGAAAGGAGGATTAGAAAGTGCTGTAGGCTTCACTGTAGGCTGTAGGCTTCACTGGTGGCTGAAGGGCTGGTCTGACACCAGGGGATAAAGCGAGAGTGGAGAGCAGGGTCTCAGCTCTTGTTGAGGCTCCACAGGGGGTCCAGGCTGCTGAGCGGGTCATCCCCCCCGTCCTCGTGGGGCCCCTGCAGGCCTTGGCCCTCGGCTGGCTGCAGGAAGCTCTGCTTGGTCACCCGGTGCTTCCCGCGGCCCCCGCCCTCCATGGAGAAGGCCTCGGCCGTCAGGGAGAGCTCAAGGGTGGAGGGGGCAGGGCCAGAGGCAGCGGGGGGAGGAGGGCTGAAGCTGGGCACCAGCTCTGGGAGTGGGTGGTGGTTGGCTGCCAGGGGCGAGGCGGAGTCCACACCGTTGGGCGGCGGAGAGTGGACCTTCATGGGGGACGGAGAGGGGGAGGAGAGAGGAGGGCTGAAGGAGGAGGGGGGCTGGGTGTCTGCCGGGGGGGATGGGGCCATCGGAGGCTGGAGGTCGGCTAGCAGCAGCAGCGATGGGTCGGCGGGAGCCGTGGTGAGCGCCTGCTCCTCCGGACTGCAGGGGGCGACAGCGTCCGGGCAGCAGGGGGCAGCGGCATCCGGCCAGCAGGGGGCAGCCGCGGCATCCACAGCCGGGTCGGTGGAGTTGGGCGGCCGGATGCTCAGCTTGGCGATGGTGGCCTGGATGGAGCTGATGGGCATGTCCCCGCCCAGCACAATGTCCTGCTGAGACTCCTGTCTGGAGTATGGCTGAGGAGGGGGGGAGACAGACAGGCTCAGAGAACAGCACAGAGACACAGGGAGACAATGTGCACTCTACTCTACTGATGCTGAAGAAGTACCTCGTCTGACCACAACTCACAGGATCCCTTTGTAAGAATCAGGCATGCATGAGGTAAACAAATACAACGATAGAGTTCAGCCAGAAATTACTGACAGAGTGGAGCTACCACGGAAGAGGTATAGGGTGACCGCTTCTTCTCTCCTTTTATTCCTTTATTTTCCTGTCAACCATTTTATGTGAAGCACTTTGAATTGCCTCTGTGTATGAAATGTGCTATACAAATAAACTTGACTTGACTTCTTAAGTGTGATTTTGCAGGACAGCAAATGTGATTTTGCGGGACACATGGGAGAGCAAGGAATGACTAATATTAGTCTATGTAAATATCGCTTTAATATTAGACGGAATGTCGATTCGATTCCCACCTGGGACGTTGTGAACGCTGAAGGAGTGCGTGCCCGTCCGCATGTCCTCGAGTGCCCACCGCCCGGGTGGGGTCGTCAAAAGGGCCTTTCTGTGTGGAGTTTGCATGTTCTCCCCGTGCCTCCCGGGGGTTTCCTTCATATAGGAACCCCCTTCACCAAAACATGCAATATCCTGGTTGCTAATGTGGTTCCTCCTCTGGTCGTTAACTCATTGAGTGCCAGCCACTTTTGGAGAACGGACGCTCCCAGTGCCAGAGTTTTCAGAGCGTTTTCAGTGATTTCTCGAGGCCCACAGAATATTGTGTGATATTACTATGTAAACACCGAACACGCAAAAAGAACAAGGAGACTCTATTGTATCATCAGCAAAAAAAAGTTTATTGATACCATTTTCCGTTCTTTAGTTATGAGCCGGAGAAGATAGGTTGTTTTCAGCGTTTTCAGGCATTTCAAATTATAAGCTGAGATATTCAGCCTTTTGTGAAATGCAGCATTTCAAGCACATTCACTGACTCTAGATACGGTAATATTTTCTGATGTAGTGATGTGGTGTAGTTGTGTCCTGCCCTGCGTGCCCCACCCCCCCTCCCCCCCCCTCAGCTGAAAACTCCTCCCCACACTAGTAACACACAGCCTCGCACCAAGCGTCTCTAGGAAGCCTGGGAAGCGCCGCCTCCCAGGCAGCGCAACATGGAGAAGCCACACGCGGACTGCAGTGAAAGGTTTGGCTTTTCAGTGTCGCGCTGCTGCTTTTCTAGCGGCTAATCATGTGGAGAAACTATGCTGACAGACAGACAGAGGCAGAAGGACTCAGTTGTGTGCGCGGATTGACTGTGTTCGCACGCACCGTCAGTTGCAGCCAGAACAATCTACATGGCTCTGGATTGCAGCATGAGCGGGTTCTCTTTCATCAAGGCTAATTCAGGCTGTGTATTCCTGACATTTCTGTAATCTGGAGAGCACTGTCGCCACCTAAGGGTTCTGTAAAATAGGTTATAGACCTCCAATAGCTACTATAGTTGTACAGGAGCTGCGGAAGGCTTTGATCGACGTCCCACCGTCAAAAAACGCATTGGACGTCGAAGGACGTCCGTGGCACTCTACGTCACTATTTAATTGGACGTCGAAGGACGTCCATGGCATTCAATGAGTTAAGGGCGCCTGTTAGGAGGGAGGGGAACTGGTTGGAATAGCGTGATCCTCCCACGTGCTATGTCCTACCGGTGAAGCTTCCCCTGTCAGGTGAAAAGAAGCGGCTGGCTAACTGCCCATGTCTCGGAGGAAGCATGGAGCCAGTTTTGGCTCTCCCCAGATCGGCAGAGGGTGGAGCAGCAACCAGGATAAATAAATTAAATTAGCAATAATGGGGGATAAAAATGGGATAAAAAATCTGAAAAAAAAATTATAAAAAAAAAAAAATTAGACGGAATGTCTATTTTCAGTGCCATTGGATATTAAGATTTAAATCATTGGGCTTTATGAAATGTTTATTTTAACAACACTAGGACCTATTCAATCCAATAAATATAACAAATTAAAGATAATAGGCTATAATAGCTTGGTGGAAGATCACATTTTATGCAATAACTGGAGGGATATATAATAATAGTATTTAATAATATAATATAATATAGTACGTTGTTTAGAAAAAAAAGCCTAATCATTGCTTATAACGGGTCGCGGGACCCAATTTGGGGACTGGTGGTCATCCTAAAGAGATTAGATCCAAGGTGTAGACTTTTACATCCACTATTAGTCTTCCATCCACTTGGCAAAGTGACTGGTAAATCCCATATTCACCAGCCACTTTCACTATTTACGAGATAGTGCAGAAAACTAAATGATAAATGGCACCTTGGCAGCTGCAGAGTTGGTGTTCTTGCTGTAGGTGGCGGTAGTGATACCATGACGCTGCAGGACCTGCTCAGCGTGCTTCAATACCGTCTCATAGCAGAACTTCAGGTGCAGCTGCAAACAGACAGACAGAGAGACAGACAGACAGAAACATGTTGATAATATAAAGGCTTGTAAGCTTATTATTTGTGTCACTGCATGTGGTGACTGGCAGAGTCTTCAAACTACAGTATCTCCTAAACTCAAAAGTCGCTCATCCCGTTGGCGACTCTTCTCGTCCCTGGCACCTCAATGGTGGAACGAGCTTCCACCTTCGGTCAGGACGGCCGAATCACTGCCGATCTTTTGGAAAAGACTAAAGACACACCTTTCAGGCTCCATCTGGGTTCTTCTTGAACTAACATCTTTCTCTTTCTCTTTCTCTCTCTCTCTCTCTCTCTCTCTCTCTCTCTCTCTCTCTCTCTCTCTCTCTCTCTCTCTCTCTCCAAAAAAAAAACTAACTAAACTAAACTAAACTTTACCACTATTCCTTCAGAAGTTGTAGCTGTCATAGACTGTGTTGCATAGTTGATTGCTCTATTGCTGACAGAAATGTGTTATTGTAAGTCGCTTTGGATAAAAGTGTCTGCCAAATGACGTAATGTAAATGTAAACCAGTGATTTTCAGCCTTCTTCAGATCAAGGACCCTAATTCGGTCCACATTAGAGTCACAGACCCCCATTTGATGAGATTTTGCCTCTCAGACCCAAATGAGAATATTTGCATTGTTAGATATGATTTTGCACAGAACTCCACGTCCATGACCATCTGTATTGTAGGTAGAGAGAGAGCAATAACTGAAAAGGTTGATCAGAACAGTCATTCTTCTACATATTGTGTTAACTTCTTGTAAATTAAATAATGTTGAACTTTAACAATTCATCAGTTTGCTGCAGACCCCCTGGAACCTGCTTAAGGACTGTTGGTTCTCCCCACTGGGTTCTCCCCAGCCCGGACACCACATTGAGAACCTCTATGCTCAACAGTGGTGAGTGAGTGCTCTGTCCAGAGAAACCCGGGCCCCGTTCCAATACCCATACTTCCATACTATTTAGTAGGCAAAAAAAGATTTAGTATGTCCCAATACATAGTATGTCAGATGCAGTATGCCAAGAGTACCAGGATGTTGTACTACATCAGCTCCTATTTCGGAGTATGCATTGATGCATGCTTCACCAGCCAATCTTGCCCACAATCCTTTGCGCAGCAGGAAGTTACGTCTTCTTCTTCTTCTTCTAATGTTTTATGGCGGTTGGCAAACAACTTTTTGTGCATTACCGCCACCTACTGGAGTTACGTCGCACTGACTGAGCTGTGTGTTCATGAATGAGATAATAGACCCTTCTCATGGGGGCCATTTTGTGTCGAAGAGGCAGAATAAACACAGGTGCAAGCAAAACACTAATGAGGGTTTCCTTCTTCCATGATTGGAAGTTGGAAACCCTCATTAGTGTTTTGCTTGCACCTGTGTTTATCCTGCCTCTTCGACACAAAATGGCCCCCATGAAAAGGGTCTATTAACTTTAAGAAAGCCTTGAAATATGTTAAAACCAAACAAGCATGGAGTGTGTACAGTACCAAAACATGCATATCTTGATTCCTGTTTAGAACTCTGACTTAATGTTTTTGCTTTATTTATTTGATTGTCTGTTCCAATTTGTAAATGTTTAGTCTGAATTTTTTGTATAATGTACTGTTTGTTACTGCCAGACTTTGTTTATTAAAAAAAAAAAAAAAAAAAAAAAAAATCAAATGTGGCGCTGCGGACGTCGGCGGAAGTGAGCAAGAGGTCGGAGTTCAGGAAGCTCACGTGACGACAGATGTAGTGTGTCCCAATAGTATGCATTTTGCATGCATGCTGCACACTACAATCCATACTTTGTGAGGGCAGCGACAGTACATACTACAAGAAAGAAGTACAAGTATGGGTATTGGAACGGGGCCCTGGACTCAACAATGATGGCTGCACCTTTTTCAGCACCTCCACCAGAAACTCAGGTCCGCAGAGTGTGTGCAGTTTACTGACATCACATTATATGAGGTCCTGCCAATTGGAGTCGCCCATATGTTAAATTGCCTAGTGCAACTTGAAAGTTGTCAAATGTAAATATGGATATGAATATAAATTATGTATCAGAATCAGAATCAGAAAGACTTTAATGATCCCCGGGGGGAAATTGGGACAAGTTACAGTAGCTCGCTCACAGAACACACATAGCATGAAGTAAACAATAGTAAATGCAAAATAAGCAGAAGAATAAGAATAAGAACAACATAGCATAGGATAAACAGTAGTAAATGCGATAGAAGCAAAAATAAGTAGAATACGTCTAAGTGAGCAAAATACGTAGAGTAAGTATACATTACGTGCAATTATCTTTAAATAAATGTAGATATATTAACCCCCAAACACCATTAACATTTAACCATTCAGATTCTTTGTGTGTGTGTGCGTGTGTATACGTGTGTGTGTGTGTGTGTGTGTGTGTGTGTGTGTGTGTGTGTGTGTGTGTCTAACCTTCTCTTGCAGCATGTTCTTCCTCTGTTGTCTCATCTTCTTCACCAGCAGAGGGAGCTCTGGGATGCCGTTCCCTGCTTCCAGCTCCTGCAGAGCAGCGTACAGCAGGCAGAAGGCACCGGTGCGGCCCACCCCCGAGCTGAGACACACAGATTAACACACTCATGTTCATATAATAACACGTTGCTGAGACACACAGGGTACTGGCTGATTAACACACTCATGTTCATATAATAACACGTTGCTGAGACACACAGGGTACTGGCTGATTAACACACTCATGTTCATATAATAACACGTTAAAATAAGTGAGTATGAAAAAACATACTCGTTGATGCCTGCCATACTGATCTGCCATACTGATTTTATGAACAGCATTAGAAATCGACTTAATCATTTCATTTTAGGCTTTTGTACTTAGGAAATTAACCTGGCGAAAAGTTGATGGCATGTACAACTGTCACTCTCTCAAATAATTTACCCAATTACATTATGAACTGCTTTTATTAAGCAAAAAATTTATTGCTTATTTAAGAAACAAGAGTATTGTTTTTGAGCTCGTAAATTTGGAGCTTGCAAACCCCTTGCAGTCTTTATAATGTATCTCCAATTACTGTGTTGACACTGGAGTTATGGTATTATCTTAAATGGAAAATACAAGCTTTTAAGAAGTGGAAAAGACCACTGGAATTGGTGGGTTAAAAGAGCAGGTGGGATTCCTATCCTGAATGTAGGCCTGCATCTCTATCTCTCTCTCTCTCTCTCTCTCACACACACACACACACACACACACCTGCAGTGCACCACGACAGGTGTGTGTAAGGGCCTCAGGTGAAGGTATTGTCCATGAACCTCCTGGATGAAGCGCAGCAGGTTGCTCTTACTGGTCTCAGGAAGACCACTGCTCAGAAACACAGAGAGAACCAGGTTAGCCTGAAACACACTCAAATCCCTACAACACCTAGAGGAACCGGTGAAGCTAAACTGGAAAATATCATGAAAATATCACAGTCGATCGGTTACTCTGTTGGAGTGTCACTTTCAAACCAGGACAGGGAATAATACTATTTGGCAGCACTTATGGTTTGGTTTGGCCTATATGGAATGCAAAGATTCTGACAGGAAAGTATTTGAGAGTCAAATATATTAATATATTAAACCCAATATTAAAACACATTACTACATTCCAGCTCTGACTGAATGAACTTAAAATGAAAGTAAAACTAGAACGACCGCAACGTGGACTTATGCCTCCGCCATTAGTTCATTCTATAGTCCAAATCGCCATTTGAGGCAAATTGGAAGAAATTCCGTCAAGGCGCTCGTGAGATGTTGCGTTACAGAGCTTGAAAATTGGGTGTGTGAGGTCACAGTGACCTTGAACTTTGACCACCAAAATGTCCTTGAGTCCAAGTGGACGTTTGAGGCAAATTCGAAGAAATTCCATCAAGACATTCCTGAGATATTGCGTTAACAAGCTTGAAAATGGCATTCGAGAGGTCACGGTGACCTTGACCTTTGACCTTTGATAACCAAAATGGAATCAGTTCATCCTTGCGTCTAAGTCGATGTTTGAGCCAAATCAGAAGAAATTCTATCAAGCCGTTCTTGAGATATTGCGTTAACGAACTTGGGAATGGCGAGGTCATAGTGACCTTGAAGTTTGACCACCAAAATGTAATCAGTTCATCCTTGACTCCAAGTCGATGTTTGAGACAAATTTGATGAAATTCCGTCAAGGCATTCCTGAGATATCGCGTTAACAAGCTTGAAAATGGCGTTCGAGAGATCACAGTGACCTTGACCTTTGATCACCAAAATCTAATCAGATCATCCTTGAGTCTAAGTGGATGTTTAAGGCAAATTTGATGAAATTCCCTCAAGGTGTTCCTCAGATATCGCGTTAACGAACCTCGTACGGGTTGTCCGTCCGTACGTCCGTACGGACGGACAACCCGGATCCATAATGCCTCCGGCCTGGCTATCGCCGGCGGAGGCATAAAAAGACTATGACTCAAGTCTGTTTCAAACCAGCAAGAGACCAATATTATCTTGGTGCTTAGCACAGCTTGAAGTACTCCGCAGTAGTAGTTAACTCACAGCTCAGGCCAGGAGGTGAACTGGAGATGGACCACAGTGCGCTTCAGGCTTTGGTCACGGTACTGCAGGCTGATCATGCGCTCCACGTGGGTGGGTGTGGTCTTCTGCGTGGTCAGGCTGAGCGTGATTGGACCCTGAGAGACCTGCTGGCCGCGTTCCGTTGGGAAGTAGCGTGGAACCTTTCCCTGGAGGAGGTTGAGAAGAATGTTAAACAAACAGGGAACCATGGGAGAAAAAACTGAAAATGAGGAATTGATATCTGGGTATCAACAGGAGTTGAATATTCTGAATTCTGAAATTTTCTGAAATCAAAATATAAAAGAACAAAAATCTAATTCAAGTAGGATAAAATACAAAATCTAAAAAACCCAAATAATCCGATCCAGAATTTTCAATGGACCTCGAAGTGAATGACAGTACTAAAGATGCAGAGGTGATGTATAAATATCTTACACCCCCCCCCAAAAAAACACTAAATAAAATGGACTGCTTACTAAAAAAAACACTTGGAGGTAAAAGGTGAAACACTCTTTTGGGTTCTTCTTTATCACACCTGTACAAATGTATGGTTTTGCAATTTGTATCTATTATTTCTATGTGTCTCTTTACCCTCTTATGTTTATTGTTTATTAAAATGTTATGCTTAATGTTTACTTTCATGTTTTTATCACATCTATGTTAAGTTAAGTTAAGTTATCCTTTATTTATCCCCATGGGGAAATTCATCCTCTGCATTTGACCCATCCTCTACTAGGAACCTTCCTAGAACTAGGAGCAGTGGGCAGCCGCAGTGCAGCGCCTGGAGACCAAATCCAATTATTTGCCAGTGCCTTGGTCAGGGGCACTGACAGGAGTATGAACCCTAACATACATGTCTTTTTGATGGTGGGAGGAAACCGGAGCACCCGGAGAAAACCCACACGAACAGGGGGAGAACATGCAAACTCCACACAGAAAGGACCTGGGAAGGACCGGGGCTCGAACCCGGGACCTTCTTGCTGTGAGGCAACAGTACTAACCACTGAGCCACCGTGCCGTCCATGTTTTAGCACTGTGTAAACTAAACTAAACAATACCTTCTGCAGCTCCTGCTCTGACACCAGCATGACGACCAGTGACACCTTCTGCTCGTATACCATCAGCCAGAAGTCAGCGGCCGTGCCGGTAAGCGGAGCCTGTGTAGCGATGAGGCGCGGGCAGTACGGCGACAGCTCCTCCACATAGCTAGCGTTGATGTAGTCGTCTTTGCCCGAGCGCAGCACCACGCGGTTGACGTCGTAGGGCATGACGTCCTGGTGACGGTTCTTCATGGTGTAGCAGCGGGCGATAGCGATGGAGAGTTGGCGGGTGTCCTTCTCCTGCTGATCCTGGAGCTCCTTCCAGCGGGCATCCAGCACCGACAGGCCACCCTCGTTCTCTGAGGGCTGCTCCAGGGATTCTACCTGGGCCCTGTAACGTTCCAGTTGTCCATGGAGGCGGGCGACCCGTTCGGGGCCTTGGTACGGGTCGCCCTGGATCAGGAGAACCCCCTGCGAGCTCTTCTTGCGGCGCTCCCCATCCTGAGGGTCGGCTTTGGTAGGTTGGAGGACGTTGGTGGGGGCTTTGGGGCCTCCGGGCTGGCTCTCTGGGCTTGAAGAGAGGAGGTCGTCTGTGCTTGAGTTTTGCCTCAGGAACAGGGAAGTGGAAGGAGAGACAGCAGAGGGAGAGGGGAGAGGAGGGGGAGCCACGCCTCCAGGATTGGGAGCGGGGGTGGGTCGCTGTTGGGTGAGAGAGGAAGGGCCTGGAGAGGGGGAGGGGGAAGGCGAGGGGGAGGGAGGGACAGCATTAGGTGGTTGGGTCACTGGAGGACCTCCAGGTGTAGGCTGGATCATGTGCTGAGCAGGGGGGACCTGTGGACCATGAGGGCCCATGGCAGGGGGCTGTTGTGTGGCACCTGGAGGTATGTTAGCCCCTGCAGATGCAGGGTACATGGAGGAAGGTGGAGGAGGTTGTGGATGGGTCATGGGAAGAGGAGCCTGAGGTTGTTGGGGGGCCGCTGGCTGCGGTGCCAGGGGCTGCTGAGGCATCATCGAAGCCCCTCCGGGGTAGCATACTGCCCCGGAGTGAGGGGGCAGAGCCTGGGGTTGGTTGGGCAGCCGCATGGGCTGCTGGGGCATGTGTGGCATAGGGAGCTGACTAGGATGAGGGTGCTGCTGCGGTGGCAGCGCATTGGGGGGCATCTGGGGTATGGGGCCCCTTGGCAGGTGGGTCTGAGGGCCAGGGGCCATATGTTGTGAGACAGGAGGGATATATGTGTGTCGGGGGGGAGGAATGGCCGGGCTGGTGGGGGGCATGTAATTCTGTGAGACTGGAGGCATTGGCTGACTTGTGGGGGGCATCTGTGGTCTGGGACCAGGTGGTATCTGCTGATGTGGCTGGGGAGGCATCTGCTGGGCATTGGGATGCATTGCAATTTGTTGCTGTTGTGGCAACATGTGTTGGTGTGGGGGCATCTGTTGGTTGGCAGGGTGCAGGTAGGGCTGAGATGGAGGGGGCAGGGGCTGAGAAGTGGGGGGCATTTGAGGGTGTGCAGCGTGATGAGGCATCTGGCCCTGAGGTGGCCTCGGCATAGAGCCCATCATCTGAGGGTGCTGCTGGGGTACGAAGCCATGCGGAGGCTGGTAGCCTTGTGGTATCTGAGGCTGGGGCTGGTAGCCATGTTGGTGATGTGGCTGGGGCTGACCAGGGAACGTCTGCTGGTACTGGGGGGGCATGCCTGGTCTCTGCTGTGGGGGAATATACCCATGTGGGTAGCCTTGATGGGCCTGCATAGGAGGGTGAGGGCCTGGAATATGTCGAGGACCAGTCTGGTAGCCCTGAGGCAGTGGCTGCCCAGGGGGCTGGGGGTACTGCTGCTGCTGTTGGGGTGGAGGGGCTTGTGGTGGAGGGGCTGGGCCTTGCATCTCTGGTTGGGGCATGTACTGGGGGTAGGCACCCATCTGTGGCATAGCGTAGCCGGCGGAGACTGCCGGTGGCGCAGGGTGGCATGGGGTCGGGGTGTAGCTGGGGATCGGCGTCTGGATACTATCCACAGTGGTGGTGGAGGGCCGGACTGGAGCAGGGGCAACAGGACCGGGATGGGGGGCTTGAGGGGGTGGCCCATACCCTGACACCGCCGCCTGGGATGGCATCTGAGGGTGGTGTCCGCGTGGCAGGGACCCCTGTGTCCCCAGAGGCCCAGAGGTAGGAAACTGAGAGAAGCGTGCCAGGAGCTCCGGCGGGGGCAGGTTGGCAGGGAAGCGAGGGAGACCGGCAGCTGGAGGACCGGGCCAGGGCAGAGAGCTGCTGCCGCCCAGGTTAGCACCAGGTGGGAGGTACGGCGCGGAGGTGGGGTGGGAGGGGATGTCAGGGGGGAGGCTGCGGAGCTCCTCTGGAAGGTCACCCTCCAGGGCCAGGATGGCTGCACTAAGCTGGGCCAGCTCTGTGTCCTCCAGGCTAGAGCAGGCCGAGTCGCCGTCAGAACCCTTCGGCTGCAGCGAGGGCTTGGCTGCAGTGGGCCGAGCTGGAGGCTTCAACTCTCTGAGCAGGAGGACAACAGAGGTCAGAGCTGAAGTATCAAAATGAGGAATTAGAACAGGGCTTCCCAACCTTTTTGTGCTTGTGACCCCACATTGATGTCACAAAAATCTAGGGACCACAGACACAGAACACCAGCCTATTATAGTAACAAGATTGTAATTGCTCGAATGACATAACTGGTGACATCATCATTGATGACATCACTGGTGACATCATCATTGATGACATCACTGGTGACATCATCATTGATGGGCATCTGCATAGGCTAGGAGACCCCCCCCTAGTATCCTACAGGAGTCAAGACTCGTTGGTGGCGGACTGGGGAGGTGGGTGGGGCAAAACAACGCTTCAAAACAATTCCTATAATAGGCTATCAATAAAAATAATAATAATGATAATGATAATAAAATTTAACTAGAATCACCACACCGCGGCTTTATGCCTCCGCCATTAGTCCATTCTTGAGTCCAAATCGGTATTTGAGGCAAATTGGAAGAAATTCCGTCAAGGCATTCCTGAGATCTCACATTAAGGAGCATGAAACGAGCGGTCGTGATGTCACAGTAACCTTGAACTTTGACCACCAAAATGTAATCAGTTCATCCTTGAGGCCAAGTTAATGTTTGAGGGAAATTTGATGAAATTCCGTCAAGGCATTCCTGAGAAATGGCGTTAACAAGCTTGAAAATGGCGTTCGAGAGGTCACAGTGACCTTGACCTTTGACCACCAAAATCTAATCAGATCATCCTCGAATCTAAGTCGATGTTTGAGGCAAATTTGATGAAATCCCGTCAAGGCCTTCCTCAGATATCACGTTAACAAACATAGGACAGACGGACGGATGGACGGACAACGCGGATCCATAATGCCGGCGGAGGCATAAAAAGGCTGCTGAACTGAATCGACACAGTGCAGGCATAGATTTCATTGATAGCCTATTTAAATAAATAGATAGCCTAAATAGCCTATTTTGTGGTCACATATATTGACAGCAGAGTCGCATATCTCCGTACTTCATACAAGGACTATGCTGGAAATAGTTCAATCACATCATACAGGCCAAAAGCAACACAGTTGCAGCTGCAAAATGCAGGAGTAGCCTAGATATGAATCATCTGTGTGCAGGTGATCCCATATTAAATTGCTTAGATTGCTTAGTCAGCCTCAGCTCCGTTGTGCACACGGCACCGTGCGCTTTGGAGACGTTTATGTAACCTTTTTATGCCGGCTTAGTGATATTTCTCCACTCACCGTTCAGCTGCAATCGATCGGCGGGGTCAAACGTATCTAGCCTACTTGAGAGCACAAAAATTAATATATGAAAACATATTCCAAAGTGGTAAGTAGGGCTTAATTTAATTATGTAGCCTGCAACAAGTGCAAGGCTAATCAGTCCTCGATTAATTCAACAGGAGCCATATGTTATTTTTTCTTTTTTCTCCATTTGAATGCAATCTATTTTTCATGGGGATCCTATACAGTATGAATGACGACTCGCTGTTTCCAGAGAGCTGATTGGTAAGCAGATGGGTCTTTCATGGGTTTTGATCTTATCCTCTGAACTTAACCTGCTACAGAGCAGGTTAGCCGTAGAGCATAAGTTGCTATGGTGATCTATCTCGGTAAGAAGTTAACTAGCGTCGTGGTACGGCAAACCTAGGGTTAAACCTGAAGTTACCTCGCTAAGCCACTAATCTTGCTTCGTGGTATAGGCCTCAGGAGAGAGAACTCCACAAATGATAGGATTATTCCCAAGTAGTCAAATACTGACGCTTTGGGCTAGGGATGCAGGGGTTAACCGGTTTGACTATTAACCGCGATTTCAAACGTCACGGTTATATAACCGCAGAGGCTCCGTAACACCGGGTGTTTTGTTGTCAAAATAAGTCAGTCAGTTTAAAATCCCATGCGGCGCAGACAGCGCTGGAACGAGAGGAACCGGCCTCTCGCTTCGTTTCCGCACGGACTATTTTAGCGGGTGCACAAAACACAGCTCTCCCACCAGTCTGCTATGCTCCCAATAGCATAGCCATGGACGTCAGCCAAACATAAACTTTTCAGAGACGTGCGCGATGCGACAGTCGCCTGACACGAACTGTGGTCTCCGTGGCCTCTTAATTTGTTTACTGAACGGCCATCGATGTAACGACGTAACGCTAGTTAGTTATCTAACTAGCGTTAGATAACTCCCTTGCCTCCCTTGCCTACGCTAGCATTACAGCTAACGTAATGGCAGAGCCTGAGAGACCACAAGCAACTCAAAGAGATGATCTCTTCCCCCCCAAAACATGTCTAAAGTAATCGGTATGGCAGCATTTCGGTTACAAAAAGGACACCCAGGGTGTTGTTAAAGATGACGGCTCCCCAATCTGCAAAACCTGCCGAAGTCGCAGTCGCAGCTAAGGGCTCCAACACCTCCAACCTTCTACAACACCTGCATAACGTTAGATGATTAAAAATGAATAATAATCAAACTAATAGGCATGGATGAGGATGACACAGTTGATGATAACACTCAAGTGTATCCACATTCGTTATATTTCTCATAGGAGGTCACTAAAAGTTAATCAACATTTACACTAAAAGATAAGTTAGATCTGTTTTTCCACCAGGTTTTACAAGTTCTCTACTCAGGTGATCCAAAAGAAATGTAGAAAAATAATACACCTGCCTGACTATGTTTTGTTCCAAAGAGATCTACTGTCATAAATATTACAGTCAGACTTTGTTTATTTTATTTATCATTTTGGACAAATATTTGCCTTTATTTACCTTTCAAAAGACAGCAACCTTTAAACAATGCATGGACAATACAATAAAACCTCTGTTCAAAGAATGCTCATGTGATT
The DNA here is from genome assembly GCF_964638095.1 of Poromitra crassiceps. Classification (NCBI taxonomy): domain Eukaryota; kingdom Metazoa; phylum Chordata; class Actinopteri; order Beryciformes; family Melamphaidae; genus Poromitra; species Poromitra crassiceps. The sequence goes on from NC_139623.1 coordinate 111,941,329, forward strand.
TTTATACGTCCATAAATAATCGTGAAACCGTGATAATCGTGGTTTTTTCTCAGACTATAATCGTACATCAAAAAAAATAATCGATGCATCCCTACTTTGGGCTGGTGTTCTGGATTGGACCAACAACTCAAAGCGTCAGTTTTTGGCTACTTCGGAATGAGTAGAATCACTTACAGCATCTTTAATATTTCACAAACATTGTACATGTAAACAAAAATACAAGTGAAGCTCATATTTAGCTGTCACAAACAGACATTCCTTGTATGAAAAACTCAAAATCAATGTCATCCTAACCTGTCCAGGACAGCCTTCCTCTCCTCTGCTCTGGTGTGACAAAGTGTCTTGGCTCTCTCCAGCAGGCGCGAGGCCTTGGCCTCCAGGTCGTCGTAGAACTCCTTGCCCTCCTGGGACTTCTTCATCAGGTCCTCGTAGGCTTCGTAGGAGGCCACCAGCGTCTGCACCATGCTGTTCCACTGCTGCTCTGTCTGGCCCAGGCCCTTGCGGACCGAGGCGTACTGGACGTTGGCCTCGGTCAGGGCCTTCAGGATGTTCTCCTGGGCCGCCAGGTTCTGCTCGATGTACACCTTCACCTGCTCGTACTTCTTCAGCTGTTCCTCAAACAAACGCTGTGGAGGACGAGGGCTGGTTAGACCATTAAGAGTGTGTGTGCCCTCTCTTCTCCTGCACTGCTGCGCTACCAGCGACGGGCGGCCAAAAGCCCCCGACAAAGCCGACTAGAGCCAATGGGACACACCCCAAAATACTAGGGCAGTTGTCTTCAACCGGGGGTCTGTGTACATTTTGTCAAAGCAGTTTGTGAACATAAAAAAACGAAAATTGTAGACAAGAAATAATAATATTGACTAAACTCCAAGCATTAAAGGGATACGCCAACATTTTGAGAGTTGAAGGCTGTACCTTCATGTCGCCGCGTTCGGTGGTGACGAGGGCGGAGGTGATGTCGTCCTGCTGGATGAGGTCGCGGAGCTGCTTCTCCAGAGAGCCTCGCTGCTCCCGCATCTCCTGCACCTTCCCCAGGATCCGCTTCATACACTGCAGCCCCGCTACCTCCTCTGCACACACACACGCAGGCACACTATGCATTACACTTACAACTCATAAGAAAACAACAAGAGTATTGATAAGCAGTAATACATTCACTTGATATCTACATGACAAGTTGTCATGTAGATATCATTGTGCTACGTCATGTCATTGACAACACATTAACATTGGGCTAATACAAATGTCTAGGCAACAGCTCAAATTATTTTCACATTTCACACCAAAACGACCTATATTTAACACTTGCTTTCCTATTCACTTTCTGCATTGCCTGTCTACATTTCAGCTTCCGGTGATAACGTCTTTGTTCGTGTGCGCGCGCGCGCTCGTTATCTTGCACAGCCCGCAGTGCAACACGCTGCTCAGTGTGACGAGCAGCAGCGCGTACATGAGAGACAGCCGCCCCGCCGTAACGTAATTACTCTAGATTTTACGATTTTCATTTTTTTAACATCGTCCTAACTAATTCATTCGATTACGATTCAAAATCGATTTATCGAGCAGCCCTAGGCTCTCCCCCACCTTCGCTGAGCTGCGGGCGGGGCAGGGCGTCCCTCAGGCTGTCCAGTGGGCCGCCCAGCAGGCGCAGGTTGCTGATGTGCAGGTTCATGGCTCGGTGGAGCTCTGTGTTGGTGAAGCTGGCCTTCTCATGGACCTCACTATACTTCTCCAGGTCCCTGCGGAGCTCGGCCAGGGCCTGGGCCTAGGAATGGGGATTGAGACCAGGTATCAATGTAGTATGTATCAATCATTTCTCAAAACCAAAAAATCAATAAGGTCTGAGCTCATCGATACTGCGATCAGGACTAGCGAGTCCTATAATGTAACGTTATGTCTTGAGAGACGAGAGTCATGTCATTGATTTACCTCAAATCACTGGTGCAGCACAAACATACATCAATTCAAGTTTTTGAATTCAATTGAATTGAAATTCCTGCCAACCTACCCTGTTTTCCTCAACAGGGTAGGCAAATTTCATTCTGTTCAGAAATCAAACAGCCACAGACAGTTAGAGCAATAAAAGCAATACCAGTTCTGTTAAGAATTTAAGTATCGACAAAGACTTGGATCATTAAGCAGTCTCGAAAATGGTATCAATATCAATCAAATTTAACGATCCCCACCCCTACCTGGGCTTGCGCCGCGGGGGGCGCCTCCGGTCCGGAGGCCTGTCCCAGGGCTCGCACCCCTGCCTCGTCCTCCTCCAGGATGTCCCTGATCTCCCGCAGAGACGCCTCCACGTCGGTGAAGACGCCCGACAGGACTGCAAGGAAGGGGGGGATATGAAAGTAGGGCTGCAACTAACCATTATTTTCATTGTCAATTATTTTCTTGATTAATCGATTACCGTAAATTCCGGACTATAAGACGCACCGGTGTATAAGCCGCGGGACCAAAATTGACTATTTTTTTCTTCTATAAGCCGCACCGGTCTATAAGCCGCGGGTGTTTTGATGTTTAATTACCATATGAAAGGGTTCGTGCACAGAGAGGAATGTCGGGAAAGCGATGGCTGTTTGGGGAAGCTCCCATTTATTAACATTTCAACAAAACAAAACAAAAGTCAGGTCACTAATCCCCAGACAAAATCACACAACAATAGGCTATATGTGCAGCAAACCTGTAACCAGAGAAGTCAAGTCACTAATGCTCGTCTTCCTCTTCTTCCTGCGTACTGAAACCACCAAAGTCCTCATCTTCAGTGTCGGAAACGAACAGGTTCAGGGTGGCTTCGTCAACCACTCTCCTCTCTCCTTCATTGTCACTCAAAACCAACGAACTCCTCTTCATCTATAGCTGTGTTTCCATTACAGTTTTTCGCAAAAGAATTGCGATATTTCTACAACTTCGACAATGTACAATTGCGACTTGTAGGCGTTTCCATTGAAGTTGCGTTTGAGTGATTCCCCGTTGCAGCAGCTGCCACAGTGATTACGCACGGGGATCTGCCCCATATCCCGTCCCCTGCATGCTCAAATCCAACCAATGGTCAATGGAAATCCCAACATGAAGTTACAATGCATATAAACGAGCCTGATTATCAATTCAAAAGAAAATGAGTCGCAAAATGTTGCTGGCTGCGTGAATGCAGTCAGCGCGACAGGCAGAGGAAAAAAGGTAGCCTAATAGCCTACAACTGGTCCGATTTAGAGATGGAGGGGGGAAAAGGCTGATTTGGTTCTATAATTGCACCTGAAACGTGTGCAATGTATTAGCCTACTCACAGTCACTGTATTCACTTCAGACAGCACCACCGCACCAGTGTGTGCTTTTCATCCTCTCATCTCGCCGCTGTGCCAAATGCGCGCACACAGGCAGCCTGCTGTCACCATGGACCGATTTCTGCCATTAAACATTATCTAATTTGCCCGGCTACGCTTTTGCACAACACTCGTCTTTCTGCTAGGTAGCGTTGCTTCAAAGTTTTCCACTTGCTGCGGAGGTTTTGACACGGCTATCGAACCTTACTTACCAAACTTATTTTCCGCTCCTTTTCCAAGGGATAATATGGGTCACATGACGTGCAAATGCGAAAAATGTGTTTCCATTACACTTTTGCGATAAACTGCTATATCGACACGTCTGAAAAACCACCTCATGATCATCTACTGCTCGTTCTCATGCTGTCGAGAACGAGCAAAGCTTTTTTTTGGTGAAAGAATCCTCCAGGGCGCTTCTTGTTAACAGTCCGAGTGAGTGGCAGGTCGAACGTCAAAGGCACTTCATCCATATTTATGATCTGCTCCGGTTCGATGGAATATTCCTTGATCTTCCTTTGTGTGAATTCGCCGAAGTTTGTGATTTTCTCCTGGTAGTCGGGGGAGGGAGTTGATGGGCTTGTGGCCGTTTGCTTACCGTAATTACCATATGTAAGTGGTCACGCACAGAGGGGATTGTCGGGAAAGAGATGGCTGTTTGAGGAAGCTCCCATTTACCGTATTACCGTAACATTTCAACAAAACAACATAACACAACACCACCGTTGTTTATTTTTACAGTGCACACAGTGTCCGCGGTGTGGTGAAAAGAGGGCAAGAGAGGAAATTAAAACAGAAGTGGATTTATAGTTAGAAAGAGTGCTAAAAAAGAGAGATTTTTTTTTTTTTTTTTTTTTTTTCTGAAAAAATCCATAGATAAGACGCACCGTTATATAAGCCGCAGGGGCCAAAAAACGGGAAAAAAGCCGCGGCTTATAGTCCGGAATTTACGGTAGTTGTTTGGTTGATAACATTTCCGAAAATGGTGAAAAATGTCAATAAGTGTTTCCCAAAGCCCAAGGTGACGTCCTCAAATGTCTTGTTTTGTCCACAACCTAAAGATATTCAGTTTACTGTCATAGAGGAGTAAAGAAACCAGAAAATAGCAATAGTTAAGAAGCTGGAGGCAGATAATTTGGCCAAAAAAATAAAAAGTAATAATTGACAACTAATCGATGAATCATTGCAGTTCTATTTGAGTCATTATTCATAGTCAGAGCAGTTTAACACACAGGACTGCCACAACGTGCCCTACAGAAAACAAGAAAATCAATAAAACAAGCATAAAAACAAGACAGAACAAGAACATCGACAACAACACCAGCACAGGCCACAAGAGGAGATGTGTATGTGAATGGTTTTAGGCATTGAGCTGGCACTCTTATCTAGAGTTTAGAGATGCATACTTTCTGACTGATGACTGTTCTTATCTAGAGTGTAGAGATGCATACTTTCTGACTGATGACTGTTCTTATCTAGAGTGTAGAGATGCATACTTTCTGACTGATGACTGTTCTTATCTAGAGTGTAGAGATGCATACTTTCTGACTGATGACTGTTCTTATCTAGAGTGTAGAGATGCATACTTTCTGACTGATGACTGTAAAAGAAAACCTCATAACATCTTTCCAAGTGCATCAATCACAAGTCTCTGCATCACCAGAACATACAACCTTTGAGTATTGTGACACTGTGTAGTGGAAGCCAAGGTGAGGTATTACTGTCTCTTCCTTTGCACTCTGACACCAAAACACAGAGTTTGTAATAATAATAATAATAATAATGATAATAGATGGGACTTATATAGCGCTTTTCCAGGGCTCAAAGACGCTTTACAATAGGCTAAACAAAACTAAACACTGGGGGGGGGCGGGGGGAGACGTTAGTGAACATATAACGACAGAGATTACACTAAACACTGAGTACTATGTGGGGGGGGGGGCGATAGTGGTGGGACAAGACAGTAGACAGAGACAGCACACAAGCAAGGATAGGGGGAGGGAGCAGAGGGACTAAGGGAAGGCGGTGGAAAAGAGATGGGTTTTGAGGCGGGAGTGGAAGACTGTGAGGGACTCTGATGTTCTGATTTCTTGGGGGAGGGCGTTCCAGAGTCTGGGAGCTGCCAGAGAGAAAGCTCTGTCCCCAAAGCTGCGGAGTTTGGACTTGGGGGTGGAAAGGAGGTCGGCTGAGGAGGATCTGAGGGACCGGGAGGGTTGGTAGGGGGAGAGGAGGTCTGTGAGGTAAGGGGGGGCCAGTTTATGAAGGGCTTTGTAAGTGATGACCAGGATTTTGTAGTTGATGCGGTAGGGGATGGGAAGCCAGTGGAGTTCTTTGAGGACAGGGGTGATGTGGTGCCAGGATTTGGTGTGGGTGAGGAGTCGAGCTGCTGCATTCTGAACCAGTTGGAGTCTATTGATGAGGGTGGAGTTGATGCCGTGGAGGAGTGAGTTGCAGTAATCCAGGCGGGAGGAGATGAAGGCGTGAATGAGAGTTTCAGCAGTGGAGTGTGAGAGGGAGGGGCGAATTTTGGCAATGTTACGGAGGTGGTAGAAGGAGGATTTGACAGTTTGACGGATGTGGGGTTCAAGGGAAAGGGTGGGGTCAATGATGACACCAAGATTGCGTGCCTGGGAGGAAGGGGAAACAGTGGTGTTGTCGATGGTGAGGGTGGGGTTGTTGGTTTTGGAGAGAGTGGACTTGGAGCCGATGAGGAGAAGTTCTGTTTTCTTGCATCCAGGATTTAATGGCAGACAGGCAGGAGTTGATGTGGGAGAGGGGTGGGTTGTGGGGGGAGGTGGTGCTGAGGTAGATCTGAGTGTCGTCGGCATAACAGTGAAAGTCCAGGTTGAAGTGACGGAGGATCTGACCGAGGGGGAGGATGTAAGTGATGAACAGAAATGGACCGAGTACAGAACCTTGGGGGACACCGTGTGAAACTATGGAGGGAGCAGAGGAGTGGTTGTGTAGGGAAATGAACTGAGAACGGTTGGAGAGGTAGGAGTGAATCCACCTGAGTGCAGTACCTTCGATACCGAGATCTTCCAATCTGGAGAGCAGGATGTTATGGTTCACGGTATCGAAGGCTGCACTCAGGTAGAGGAGGATGAGGATGGTGAGGGATCCGGAGTCAGCAGAGGTGAGGAGGTCGTTGAAGACTTTAAGGAGTGCTGTTTCAGTGCTGTGGAGGGGGCGGAAACCAGATTGGAGGGGTTCGAATAGGTCATTGGAGTGCAGGTGGTGTTGAAGTTGGGTGGCTACTATGCGTTCCAGGGTTTTTGAGAGGAAGGGGAGGTTGGAGATAGGCCGGTAGTGATTGAGGCAGGATGGGTCAAGACCAGGTTTCTTGAGGATGGGAGTGACGGCAGCAGTTTTGAAAGCAGAGGGGACAGTGCCATGGGAGAGTGAGGAGTTGAAGAGGTTTGTGAGGTAGGGGCAGATGACAGGAAGGCATGATTTCAAAAGGGGGGTGGGGAGGGGGTCAAGGGAGCAGGTAGTGGGTTTGGATGAGCTGATGAGTTTGGAGACGGTGGAGGCAGTGACAGGGGTGAACCGGGAAAGACGGCGGTGGGGGGGGAGGCTAGGAAAGGCAAGCGGGATGGAGAGGAGAGAAGCAGGGGTAGGGGCAGCTGGGGGGGACAGAGGGGACAGTGATTGGTAGATGGTGGTGATTTTGTGTTGGAGATCAGATCGGAGAGTTGGAGGGGGTCAATGGATTTTATTTTCCGGAAGGTGATTTGCCTGAGGATCTGTGGACGTGGGGTTGGGGATGGGACAGTGAACTGGATGATGCTATGGTCTGACAGAGGGAATGGGGACGGATGGATGTTGTGGACTGGTAGATTGAGGGAGCAGACGAGATCGAGGATGTGGCCTTTGACATGGGTGGGGAAAGTGACGTGCTGGGTGAGGTTGAAGTTGTCCAGTAAGGTGGTGAATTCAGAGGTGAACTTGGAGGTTGGTGAGTCGATGTGAATGTTGAAGTCGCCGAGGAGCAGTAGACGGGAGGAGAGGGATGAGGCAATTGTGAGAAGTTCAGACAGATCAGATAAAAAAGATGGGTTTGGTTTGGGGGGCCGGTAGATGAGAATAACAGTCAGTGAGAAGCAGGTTTTGAAGGCAAGTGATTCAAATGAGGAGACAGTGGGGAGGATGAGTTCTGAAGTCCGAAAGTTCTGGTTGAATATTACTGCAAGGCCACCTCCACGGCGGGAGGGACGGGGTTTAGAAATGTAATTAAAGCCAGGGGGGGATGATTGGTTGAGGGAGAAGAAGTCATCAGGTTGTTGCCAGGTTTCGGTGAGGAGGAGAAAATCAAGTGAGTTGTCCAGTACTAGTTCATGCAGGAGGGGGGCTTTATTGTTGAGTGATCGGGTGTTGAGGAGGGCAAAAGTGGTTGGATGGGAGGGTGGAGTAATGGGGGCAAACAGAAGAGGTCGGAGGTTGTCGAGGTTGACAGTGCGGGATGTTACAGTGGAGGGGGGACGGTGGGAGCTAATTGTATGGATGTAGGAGACCGGATGGATGTTGGAGATAGTGGAGGAATGAGGATGGCGGGGGTGTCTGGGGCTGCGGTGGAGATAGCGGCGGCGGCGGAGGATGCCAGCAGAGCGAGTGGGGATGAGTGCATCATGGTGGAGCCTGTAGTTGTTATTAAGAAGCAGGAGTTCATGGGAAGAGTAGTGGATATGAGGGGGGAAGCTGGGCTGAGGGAAAAACAGGTAGGGAGTGGCATGGAGTAAAACAGGGGGTAGGGTGAATAGGAACATGAGAAAGTTGAATGCGGGACCCATAATGGCAGCGGAGGGTGGGAAATGGGGTGGGAAAGTGGGGTGAGAGTAACGTTAGCACAGGGCAAGCGTTACGGTGCTACTCACGGTACAGGTGCGTTTGTGATGAATGAGGCCAGGGAGAGTGGTGTCCGGAGGGTCCAGTGAGTGAGGTAAGGGTAGTGGTAGTCCGAATGAGCAGAGGGAAATAGTCGGGGTGAGAAATACGAGCGGAGAAAGTAGGGACAGAGCCGAGGGCAGCTCATCAGACGTTAGCTAGCCGGCTAGCCAGATGGAGCTAACAGCCGGTTAGCAGAGGAGCGTAGGTAGGGGGGGTAAGGAGACAGTTAGACAAGACGGACAGAGACGAAAACGGTATAGAGAAAGCAAAACAAAAGTCGATAAAAGAATAAAGTAACGTTACAAAAACAGGGAAAAGACAAACAGTCAGACGAAGAAGCGGCAGCCACACTCGACGCCAGCAGTACTCTCCGACAGACACAAACACAGTGACGTAGTGACGTAGACGACAATCAAGTCGTAAGAGCATCTATGTATTTTTGTGTGTGTATATGTACATGTGTGTGTGTGTGTGTGTGTGTGTGTGTGTGTGTGTGTGTGTGTGTGTGTGTGTGCCTTGCCACTGACCCTGCATGGACTGGATGAGGCTCTTGACGGTGTCGGGCCGGACGCTGAGGGCGGCACACTTCTCCATCAGCACGGTGGGGATGTGGCTGTACATGTCCAGGTTGTCCACTGACTCTGGCTCCAAGCCCAGAGAGTCCATGAACTGCCTGCAGGAGACATGACCAGTTACCCACAACAGGAAAAACATACCTATCAGGACCGGACCACCATTGACCTTTTTTTGGTATGAATAGACTATATGTAGTGATAAACACTATACATAGTTCAGTATGTGATAAACCACACATGGGCAAAATACGGCCCATGCGGCCCTCGGGCGCCATCTGTGTGGCCCGTGATGGAATTGCAAAAAAAAAGAAAAAAAAAGAAAAATTACAGTGCACCTGAACGCAACATGCAAGATACCCGCTGAATAAGTGTCCAAATGTTCATGTCATTCTGGCCAATACTCCACTTCTGTTATAGCATTTCAGTCTGGAATATGGAATATCTTTCAATAATCTTTATGACTAAAAGGCTACATTGAAGTAGAAATTTAAATAATTAACTCATTGGTTTTGGATTTATTTAGCTTCAAGAGTGCATTTTTGTTTGTGTGACCCTCAACACAGGCTTTGAGAATCCCGGGCCACTTACTGATACTTATGCTTAAATTAACCCACTCATATTCTGGTTTATTTCAAGAAAAACATTTCGGCTAGTGGAAATTCTAATTGGCTGGTCACTTTAAAATCTAGCAGCCATATTGGCAGGTGGTCAAAAAGGTTAATTTCAAGCCCTGACAGCAGGTGGTGACATAGGAGTGAGTGAGAAAAGGATAAAATATTGGTGGTTAAGACTGAATAATGACATCACAACTGTTAATTAAAAATTTGTTATTCCTCTAAACCTGGCTTCAAATGCACCAAATTTTTCACGCTGACACCGTTCGGCCCTCAGCTAAATCTGGTAGCGAGGACATTTTTTGTGGCCCTCTCTATCATCAAAGTTGCCAATCCATGGGTTATGGCATGACAATATTTGTTCGGCCCCCGGCAACAATCTGGGTTTCTCATGTGGCCCCCCATGAAAAATAGTTGCCCACCCCTGTGATCAACACTACATATAGTTCACTATGTGATAAACACTACTTAGAACACGGCTCTCTTGAATACTCGATTCTGATTGGTCAATCAACAAGATTCACCGGTCATTATTTCTCGACAACCGACCGCTGCTCTGCTGCTGGTTATACTGATTAATCCAGCTGTGTCAACACTCACACGTACACTACTAATTAGGCCAACCAGTTGCAGCTGTGGTGTCTTGTGTGCCAATTACGAATGAAACCGCTTTGTTGTTGAAAACGCTATTAAAAAATCTATTTGAATAAATATTTTTGTCAGATTATTGAATGATTTAGTTGTAGGCCGTGTTCTAAGCGGGATAATGTATAGTGAGCCGGTGATTACTGGAAATAATGACCTTCAGGTGAATCATTAAGCCCTCCGCTGCGCGTCGGGCTCAATCATTCACCCGTCGGTCATTATTTCCCCAGTAATCACCGGCTCACTATACATTATCCCTTACATATAGTTCACTATGTGATCAACACTACATATAGTTCACTATGTGATAAACACTACATATAGTTCACTATGTGATAAACACTACATTCACTATGTGATAAACCCTACATGGGGTGAGTGAGAAAATTTACTTTACTTTACTTTATTGTCATTTAGCAGACACTTTTATCCAAAGCGACGTAGAACAGATTAAAATACATCACACAATAAAACAGCAGAACAATGGAAATAGATTAAAACAGACAATATGTGATCACGATAAACATATGCATAGATAAAAGATGATCAAGAGTGCAGATTATTACAGTGTATAAACAATTCAGGGGTCAAAGAGATGCAGTAGAGGGGGAGATAGGAAAGTGGATAGTAAATAGATGAGTTTTCTTTTAAATATGGGCAGAGATGTGGCCATTCTAGCTGTAGGGGGGAGCTCATTCCACCATGTCGGGGCAAGATCTGAAAAAAGTCTTGATCGAGCGCGACCTGTAGGGCCGCGCAGGGAGGGAGGGGCGAGACGTCCTGCACTAGTGGAGGGGCGGAGGGAGCGGTGGGACGTTTGGAAACTGACCAGTGGCTGTAAATATGGGGGGGCTGTTTGATGGACTGCTTTGTAGGCTACAGTAAAACCAGGGTCTTGAATTTAATGCGAGCCAGGATGGGAAGCCAATGTAGATCGCGGAGGAGGGGGTGACATGGGAAAATTAGTTTTGATTGAAAACCAGACGGGCTGCAGCATTTTGAATGAGTTGAAGTGGTTGGATAGTGGAGGCAGGGAGACCGGCAAGCAGAACGTTACAGTAGTCAAGGCGGGAAATGACAAGAGATTGAACCAGCAGTTGTGATGCTTCTATGGTGAGAAATGGGCAGATTTTTCTGATGTTATAGAGGGCAAAGCGGCAGGAACGTGCGGTGGCAGCAATGAAAGGGGTGAAGGATAGTTGATTGTCAAGTATGACTCCGAGGTTCTTGGCTGTTAGGGAGGGTGATACGATGGAGTTGTTGATGGTGATAGAGAGGTCGGTCAGAGGGGAGTCTTTAGCAGGGAGAAAGAGAAGTTCAGTTTTTTCTAAATTAAGTTTGAGGTGGTGAGCAGCCATCCAGGCCCCAATGTCTTTCAGACCGGCAGAGATGCGTGCTTCAATTAGAGTGTCAGAGGGGGGAAAGGAAAGGTAAAGTTGGGTGTCGTCGGCATAGGATAGGAGAAACCGTGGGGTGAGATTACATGAGCAAGTGATTTCATGTAGAGAAGGAAAAGGAAAGGACCTAAAACAGAGCCCTGGGGGACACCAGTGGAAAGAGTGCAGGGGTTAGAAAGGGACCCTCTCCAGGACACCTGGAAAGTGCGCTCAGAAAGATAAGAAGAGAACCAGGAAAGTGCAGTGCCGGTAATACCCAAGTCGGAGAGAGTGGAGAGCAGAATATGATGGTTGATGGTGTCGAAAGCAGCGGATAGGTCAAGGAGTATAAGAACAGAGGAAAGGGATGAAGCTTTGGCAGAGTGGAGGGCGTTGGTGACCAAGAGCAGAGCAGTTTCGGTGGAGTGAGCAGGTTTGAAGCCGGATTGTAGGGGATCGGAAAGGTTGTTATTGGAGAGATGGATAGATAGTTGATCGGAGACTGCGCGTTCAAGTGTTTTGGAAATGAAGGACAGGAGAGAGACGGGACGGTAGTTATGGATGGCGTTGGGATCAAGGGATGGTTTTTTGAGAAGGGGTCGGACCCTAGCAGTCTTCAGGGCCCGACAGAAAAGTACCAGAGGACAGAGAGGAGTTGATGAGAGTGGTGAGGAAGGGCAATATGTCAGGAGAGATACAGTAGACTGTAGAAGAGAGGAGGGGATGGGGTCTAGGGGGCAGGAAGTGGCATGGTGGGAATTGATCAGTTGTAGTACTTTTACAGAGGTGAGAGGAGAGAAGGAATGGAAACTGAGAGGGGAAGATGGAGTATTCAAAGTTGAGACAGGAGACGTGTTCTGAGGGACAGGAGGGGGGAAGGACGAGCTGATGTCTCCAATTTTCTTGGTGAAGAAGGTTAAAAAGTCATCTGCGGTGAGGGAGGAGGGGGGGAGGGGAGGGGGGATTGAGGAGGGAGGAGAAAGTGGAGAAAAGTTTCCTGGGGTTGGAGGCAGAGGACTGAATTGTTGAAATGAAGAAAGAGGTTTTTGCTTTGGAGACTGCAGAGGTGAAGTTTGAGAGAGTGAGGTGGTAGGCTGAGAGATGAATGAGGTTGAGGGTTTTCTTCCAGGTTCTTTCGGCTGATCTAAGTTGGGTGCGGTAAGTGCGGAGAGAATCGGATAACCAGGGAGCAGGGGGAGTGGAACGGGCGGGTTTTGTAGTGAGAGGACAGAGTGAATCGAGAGCAGAGGAGAGGGAGGATAAGAGAGTGTTGGATGCCTCCTCAGTGGAGAGGTGAGATAAGGGGAGGAGGGAGATGGCAGCAGAGGAGAGAGACGTGGGTGATAGGGTTCTGAGGTTGCGACGGATTGTGACCGAGTGAGTGGGAGGTGGATGGGAGGGAGATTGGAAGAGAGAAGGTTATGAAGAAGTGGTCGGAAACAGGGAAGGGGGTAACAGTGAGGTTGGAGGAACGGCATGAACGAGTGAAAATAAGATTGAGTAGATTACCGGCTTTGTGGGTGGGAGGAGAGGCAGAGAGGGAGAGGTCAAAAGAAGCAAGGAAGTTGAGAAAGGAGGGAGAATGGAGAGTGGGGGCCTGGAGGTTGAAGTCCCCTAAAAGAAGGAGAGGTGTGCCATCTTCAGGATAGAGGGAGAGAAGTGTGTCCAGTTCGTCCAGGAATTGGGAAATGAGGGAACCATTCCGATTTCTAGGTATGGAATGGCATTGAATGGTATCAAAAAGCTTCAAAATGTTTGTTTCTGAATATTCTGATTAAGGAAATCAATGGTGTGATTCTGTGTAGATTTGTAGAGAATACAAAATATAATTGAATTGATTTGTTTGTTTCTTATGCATGGGAAAAGGTCCATAATCTGGACTTGAGTATCAAGTCTTAGGCTAAGTTAGCAAGCAAACACAATATCTACTCACTCTAGAGTCTCGTTCTTGCTGTCAATCTTGGCCATGATGTCCCTCAGCAGCTTGGCCTTCTCCTCACTGCAAAAACAGAGACCCAACCAAGCATTAGCACAGGCATGTTTATTAGCATTAGCACATTAGCACTTCTATATTTATGCAGGCTTGGCTTTTTTCAGCTTCACACTTACATTCACACATTCACACCTCAGACATGAGCAGCGTAACAATGGGCTCTATCTTCCCAAAAGCGCTAAATTAGGGTTTGCGCTCGTTTAATGCCATGCACAATGCAAATTGGGGGCGGACACAATCGCATGCCTGTGATAATTGTACTGGGCATAGGCTGCCACATGCCAAAGCAGGCGTTTCAGCGCTAAAATGTGGGGATGGATGGCATTATCCTATCGTCAGCAGCGCACAATTATTTTGCGCAAAGAGCTTTGAAAAGGACCTTTTACGCGCAAATACCTCGCTGCGCTGGGAGCGCACCGTAATCTCCGTGCAGCGCAGCGCAAAAAATAATTCCTTTTGGATATGTCATTACGCACAGCCTTGCCATGCCAATACATCAAATTATGCTGCTAAAATCGGGTATTGGCAGATAAGATAGATACTTTATTGATCCTTTGCAGGAAATTCATGTGTCACGTAATGCAGCTACATTCAACATGTCAGGCCAAAAACAGGAAAAACATGAGGACATCGAAACATGTAGCAAGGCACACAAAAAGTACTGTCAAGTACTAAGAAAAAGGTGCAGCAATAATAATGTTAATAATAATACTAAAGTGCAAAAATGTTTGCATAAAGTGACTTACAGTATCTAGATAAAGAACAGGCACCACTGGCCAGCAAGATAAAAATACAATATAAGCAGCAACACCCACACACACACCCACCCACACCCACACCCACAGTAAAAACATACCCCGGTACATTGCACAAATATCTAAAATATCTAAAATCTAAAATAGATAATATATATATATATAATAGATAATTCAGTGAGGCAATCCACTATAACTCACTGAGAAACTTTTATCACATCGCAATTCGCAAAGAGGGAAATGAATTGAGAAAACTTGTTGGACAATGGACATAGGCTATTTACCTTCATAACCCGGAGGGTCGTTGGCACCACAGACGATCTGTCAATAAGCTCTCTCTGTCCTCGCACGAGTGAGTACACTCTATTACGCATGGAGATAATTACAGCATATTGCATGCCTCGCGCAAACAGCCATTGCGAGACTGGTTTGGTTTTGATTGACGTAACGTGACGTAACGGTTTGCGCAGGCATTTGCGGGCGCAGATGATTTTGGCACGGCTCTAATTTCCGTCTGCCACGTGCCGTGAACGTTTCCGCATGCCCGCCGAGAATTGCATCCCCAACATATTCCGGGGCTGTTTTAACACGTTAATTGCCAAGAACGAGTTGAGTCGTCAAACACAATCCAGCTGTTCACTGCCAACGACGAGTTGAGTCGTCAAAAAAATGATTTTTTTTTTTTTGACCGTGGGATGTGCATCTAACCCTTTTACATCTCTTATATAATTATTGGAGCCACCGAACGTTTACAACCCATTCCACCGACCCACTAAGTGGCAACAGTGCTCTCCTGACTAGAGGAAGGCAAGCATTTTTTTAACTTGTCACGCCATTCTCACCCCAGCCATTCTCATGAAAATGGATGGGGGAAAACGCTCTCGTTTTCGCGCTGATTGCTGGCGATGCGGGATTGCAAATTTACATAATACATTACAGGTGGAACACACTTTGAAACACGCAGCATAAATATGACCAGAATCGCAAAAGCTTCTCTCAACCAAAACTCCAAGAAGCGAGCGAGTCCATGCCGACTTCCTCAAACAGCGGCCGTGCAGACAGGCACAGGACAGCAGCAAAGCACTCAGACTGGTGACAAGCTTGTGACGGCCGCTGCAGCCAAGAAGAACGCCCACGGAGGGAGGAGTTGAAGCAACTCTCCCTCTCGCTCTCTCCCTCTCTCTCTCTCTCTCTCTCTCGCTCTCTCTCTCTCCCTCCCTCCCTCTCTCTCTCTCTCTCTCCCTCTCCCCCTCTCACTAGGATTAAACCTAGTGCGTCTCCCTCCCGAGAGGGAGGGAGAGAGAGAGAGAGGGAGGGAGAGCGAGAGGGAGGGAGAGAGAGAGAGAGAGAGAGAGAGAGGGAGGGAGAGCGAGAGGAAGGGAGAGAGAGAGAGAGAGAGAGAGAGCGAGAGAGGGAGAGAGAGAGAGAGAGAGCCAAAAATGAATGGTTAAAGTGACATTTCTATCGAATTTCACAAAAAGCCGTTTATCTCTGAATATTTTTTCTGACGCTAAAACCATGCTGTATTCAACTGCTAATGCTTACATAACTACTAACTCTACAAACTAACTCTTTTAGACAGAGAAAGTACACATTCTATTAGTACTTTTGAGATATTGTATGTTCACAAACTCCAAGCAGAAAATAATCCTCGGCTCTTGTAAAATGAGCCACAATCCTCAAAAAACGGCTTGGCAGAAGCTACCTACAGCAAGAAAAAAACGGCTGGCAGTCAATGTGTTAACTTAGAAATCAGGGAGGTCACCTTTACCAGACAATTATATCACTTTTAACACATTGAGTGCCAGCCATTTTTTCATCCTGTAGGTAAGTTGTGCCAGTTTTTTTTTTTGAGGATTCTGGCTCATTTTACAAGAGCCGAGGATTATTTTCTGTTAAGAATTCATGAACACCAATCATCTAAAAATAACTAATAGAATGTGTGCTTTCTCTGTCTAAAAGAGTTAGTTTGCAGAGTTAGTAGTTATGTAGATATTAGCCGTTGAGTACAGCATGGTTTCAGCGTCTGGAAATTTATTCAGAGATAAATGGCTTTTTGTGAAACAGTCACTTTAACCATTCATTTTTGGCATCAGTAAGACCGTCAGACATTCTAAACAATAGTTTTGAACAGTAATTTCCTCCATAACAACAGGAAACACCCCTCTCATTCAAACTCCTCCCTCCGTGTGTCTTCTCCTCCTTCCTCCTGGCTCTACAGCGGGCGTGTCAGAAGCGCGTTGCTGCTGCCTGCCTGCCTGCGTGCGGACGCTCCTTGTGCGAGTCAAGATGGGCCGGGGAATGCGTGGGCGATGGGCAGATGTTGATTCTGGCCTTTCTGAGGTGTTTCAAAGTGTGTTTCACCTATAATCTATTTTGCAAATCGCTCTCCGCTCTCTGTGTGCTGCTGCCTGCGCGCGGCCGCTCTCGGGCAAGACAAGTCTGGAATGGATTACTGTAAAATCGCCTCGCCATTTCCTTGAATGGCTTGCTCCCGCGGCAGTTTTTTCTTTGATTTCGCTCGTCTGGGGGAGCACTGTCAACACTTAGTGGGTCGGTAAAATAGATTATACACATTCTCTTGCTCCAATAGTGATCTCGAAGATGTAAAAGTTGTTGATTGATGTCCCACCGTCAAAAAAAAAAAATGTTTATGTAAGACGAGATATCTCGGCTCTGGCACTCAAGCGTTGGATTATGTAAGACGAGATACCTCGGCTATGGCACTTAACGTGTTAAACAGTTACATTTCTGTATAAATCATTACTATATGCTCCCATGAGGTGGGGATACTGCCGGCACTGGGGTGCAAAACTCGCCATAACACCTGGACACTGGCGCAAGGCTTTCTTCCCTGCCTTAAGGCACGCGCAAGTGCTAATAGGGCATAGCGCCTGTCGGAAGATAGGGCCCCATGTGTTTTACTGAGTAAATCAACTGAAGCCCACTGCTATAACCCCCTATAGAGTAACGCAGGGATGACGGCTTTTTGTAGGCTTACCCCCGAAATCGCCACCATGCTGGTTCGTAAAGGGAAAAGTGAATGGGATTTTTGTATGGGGATTTTGGTAAAAATGCATGAAATAACATCTGTGGTTAACAAAAGCTTATGAAACAGCAAAGTTTGTGTTCAGCAAGATAATCTTCACAAATCAGGACCACTTTTATGACTTTTGAAGCATTTTCTGAAAATCGCATAAAAAAAATACAAAGTTACACTTCAAAAGTCATAAAAGTGGTCCTTTGTTTGTGCAGATCATCTTGCTGAACACAAACTTTGCTGTTTCATAAACTTGTGTTAACCACAGACCTTATTTCATGCATTTAACCAAAATCCCCATACTAAAATCCCATGATCTTTTCCCCTTACGAACCAGCATGGCAGGGATTTGCTACTTCCGGCCTGGACTCATTCCTGCAGTACTCTAATATCAAGCTGTCATCTACCTGTAGAGTGAAGACGCCTCGTGGGCGGCCATGGGCACCAACTTGGCGAACAGGTCCAGTCCGGTGACACTGGGGTCGGTGGGGTTGACTGGCAGAGCCTTCACCAGCGGGGCACCTATGGGCACAGAGCAGCTGCTTTTACTGGCATACTAACACACATACACTTGTTTTTTTCAGAAACTGAAAAAGACCGCTCAACAGAAGGGGAAGTCACAAATACTGTCTAACACAAGAAATAGATGCAGATGTTATGTGTGCCTATTCGGGAAGCCTGAATTTGACTCAGCACTCCCATGTTCTCACAGCACTCTACAGGTGCAAGTGCAATTAATTCTACTGCCTGATTTTAAAACATTACATTATTAAGACACAAAATATAAAACCTCAAATAGGATAAAAATCTATGTATTTTATCTGAATTTACTGTTATTAACTCACTTATTTCAGCTTTGACCAGCAGTAGTTTGCATTAGCGTGTGTTGGATCCAGCAATTACTGCAGCATTCATTGACAATTCAAATACACAACCCTGTTTGTATGGTCCAAGGAGCAAAACATAAGAAAATCACAATTCTGGAAAGAGCAGTTGCCGCTAGAGATGCACCGATTGCCATTTTCTTGGCCGATTTCCGATTTTTGAATAGCCTGACTAAGTTGCCGATACCGATTTTGGCCGATTCCGATTTTCTTTCTAAGAACAATAATTGACGGGTCATTTTTAGATTTTTTTTTTTTACTTTGCTTTGATAGAAAATTAAGATTCATGTCACATTTCTCATGCACAGTTCTCTGACGACTCCGCGATAGTTGGATGTATCAAAGATGGCGATGAAGAAGAGTATCGGGATGTGGTGGCCAACTTCGCCACATGGTGTGAGCAGAACCACCTGCAGCTCAACGTGTCAAAGACAAAGGAGCTGGTGGTGGACCTGAGGAGGGTCAAGGCTCCGGTGACCCCTGTTTCAATCCACGGGGTCAGTGTTGACATAGTGGAGGATTACAAGTACCTTGGAGTGAGTGTACATTGACAATAAACTAGACTGGGCTAAGAACTGATGCACTCTACAAGAAGGGGCAAAGCCGTCTCTACTTCCTGAGACAGCTGAGGTCCTTCAACGTCTGCCGGACCATGCTGAGGATGTTCTATGAGTCGGTAGTGGCTAGTGCCTTCCTGTATGCTATTGTGTGCTGGGGCAGCAGGCTGAAGGCAGCGGACGCCAACAGACTCAACAAACTGATCCGTAAGGCCAGGGACATTGTGGGGCTGGAGCTGGGCTCTCTGACAGCGGTGTCGGAGAAGAGAACGCTGTCCAGGCTATGCTCCATCATGAGCAATGACTCGCACCCACTCCACGGCGTGCTAGTCAAACACAGGAGCACGTTCAGTGAGAGGCTGATCCCACCTAGATGCAACACGGAGAGGCACAGGAAATCATTCCTGCCTGTGGCCATTGGACTCTTTAACGCCTCTCTTAAAAGAGCACCTCGGAGACACTCAGTCTCCCTGAGACTGAGCCAGCCGATAGGTTAACTGTGCCTGGCTGAGCCACATGTAATGTAATGGGCAAGCCGACTTAATATAAGTCCAGTGTGCAATAACTGCAATTTGACACGTAATGTACATCACTTACTCTACTTATTTTTGCTTATTTTATACTTACTCTACTTTATTTTTGCTTACTTTATCGCATTTTACTACTGTGTATTTTATGCTATGTTGTGTTCTGAGTGCGAGCTACTGTAACCTGTCCCAATTTCCCCCCCGGGGATCATTAAAGTCTTTCTGATTCTGATTCTTATTATCATTTGCATGAGGTAGGACGATCTCACTCAAAAACATCTCAAAATAAAAGTGTTCCAGGTTACTGGACAGAGCTTTTCTTTTTTGTGTAAATACAATGAATATAAAACAACCAGTATATCCCACAGCTATCATGCATTTACTTTTCCAAAAGAAAAAAGGTGCAACAGAACAGGGGCTCCAGATGGAAAGTAGCCTATGGCTAAATCTGTTACAAAGCATCTCTTCCCCTACGGGGTTTAATGTTTGTTTTGTATATGTCCCTGCCAAATAAACGAATAGAATAAAAATAAATAAACATCAAAATGTTATCCCTGGACAAGTAGTTTATAGCCTATACACGAATCCTACGGCCAATTTGTGTAGGCTGCCATCTAGTGGTGCCGCCATTACTGCGGGGGTAGGTCCCCGCAGCTAGACTGTGCTGCTGGCTGCTGCAGAGTGCCAAATGATAACAGCGTCGTGAGCTGGATTGATAACGTGAGACAGTAGCCCCCAGTTACTGATGAAGGTACGACCTTATTATGGATGGGGATAGTAATTATTCAAATTGTAAATAGCGGAAAAAATACCACTTAACGAGCCGCATTTCAAGTGACGTTATTGTGTAAACATGCTAATGTTAACGTTACTGACTAGCTAGCTAGCATAAACAATCAAGTTGCATGTAATCATTGCACACTAGGGGTGTCACGATACACTCAGTTCACGATACGATACGTATCACGATACTGGGTTCACGATAACGATACGATATGATACGATTTTAACAATATTTTTTTAAACTTGAATAATGACAATATATGACTGGAAAAGTAGTATTTTATTTGAAATGCACAAATACAAAACATGCTGTTGTGGGAAATTGTTATTACAATAACAACTAGAAAAAACATGAGATTGGAGATAAGGCTTATCTTGAAATAGAATGAGTTACACCGTCACTTAGATTTACTTTGAACTAAAAGGTTTCTCAGCAGTATAAATTCTCATTATGCATCTTCAGTTTTTCTTCAAACTCAAACAACAAGACTTTTCTTAGTCTATTTTTTATGCATCTTCAGTTTTTCCTGTCAAGTAAACAGTTTTGCCAGAAACTCAATTGAATGGTTTCTCTCCTGTATAACTTCTCATGTGTCTCTTCAGAGACTTGTTCAACTGAACTACTTTCCACACATTGAACTTCAACAAACAAAGACGTTTCTTTGTCTACTTTTGAAAAAAAAAAAAAAAAAAAATTTTTTTTTTTCACGATATGAGATTTCATCTCAACGATACATATCGTGACGTTTTACTATCGCGAAATTTCGTGGGACGATATATTGTGACACCCCTATTGCACACCAATTACATTAGTAAACATTAAAAAAAAATATGAATTTGTGTTTTTATAGGCATTCAAGGGTATTTTATTAATCGCCTGGCTTGTGATGAGCAACAGAATGCCAACTACACTTCTCTCATAGAGGGTCAAAATGACCTGAGCTCGGGATGGATTGGCCAAATATTGCACACTCTACCAGATGATATCGGAAATGTCCGATATTCACAGTCCATTAATTAACAACCATAATGTTCACATAACCCATGTCATAATCACTGTTAGCTTAGGCTAGGCAGCTGGCAGCTGCATGCTACTCATTATGAGGTGAAATAACGTTAGCGATTTACGACTTAACCAAAACCTACCATGCTGTTGTTATTGGGAACAAAGTCCTTTCTGTTAATATTCTTGATCCACCACCTCTGGCGAACAGCTCGGTCCTCTGCACATCCAGGGAATCTATATTTGTATGTTTATGTAACGTTATGGTTTCAGACAGAGGGGCACTCTTCATGTAGCTAACGCTAGTAAAGGCTGTGAGTTAACATTAGCATGTTTACACAATAACGTCACTTGAAATGCGGCTCGTTAAGTGGTATTTTTTCCGCTATTTACAATTTGAATAATTACCATCCCCATCCATAATAAGGTCGTATCTTCATCAGTAACTGGGGGCTACTCTCACATTATCAATCCAGCTCGACGCTGTTATCATTTGGCACTCTGCAGCAGCCAGCAGCACAGACTAGCTGCGGGGACCTACCCCCGCAGTAATGGCGGCACCACTAGATGGCAGCCTACACAAATTGGCCGTAGGATTCGTGTATAGGTCTGGAGCCCAGACCTTCGAAGCCATGCCCACTCTACAGTTGTGGATTTGGCTGTTCTTGAGTAGATGAGGAAATGAGTTTGAGTTGAGTTTACATACAGAGTCAGTTTCTTTTAATCCGCCATCCGGAAAAAAATCATCACGCACAGTAAACCTTGCACACTGGTCCGATGCGTTTTATTATTATGTTCGTCGTTCTATTCGCAATACGAAACAAATAGTCCTCCTCTCCTGTAGCCACGTTACAACGTGACTGACAGAGCTGATCTGCAGCAGGCAGCGGTGATGTGGACTGCAGCTGGTCGGGGAATGTAACCTGGACACAGGGCTCGATAGTAGGCCTACCTTCACTTCGCCAAGCCGGCTGTGTTGCGCTGTGGCCGGGGAGAGAGAGGGGCCGGTGAGGTGAAGCGAGCCGCTCAGACTGGAGTGGACTCCAGCCGAGCGAGACTCGGCAACGTACCCTCCCCTCCGCGGCTTATTTTCAACTTGCATGTGTGACAAACTGTACAATGTCCACAATGAGGACGACATGCTTGTGTTTCCTTTTGGCTGCTTGGGGTGCGCGCACGTCACGTGAATGCATGCATCGTGCAGCTGCAGGTAATTGACCCAACAAAAAAAGGGGAAAGCCGACCGGCGCACAGAATCGGCTATGTGGACTGACCGGAGCCGGTCACCGGTCGAGGCCGATCACGTGAAAATCGGCCATTTCCGGTCACGTGCCGATCGATCGGTGCATCCCTAGTTGCCGCCCAACTTCACCAACACATGTCCAACCATG
Organism: Poromitra crassiceps; assembly: GCF_964638095.1. NCBI lineage: Eukaryota > Metazoa > Chordata > Actinopteri > Beryciformes > Melamphaidae > Poromitra > Poromitra crassiceps. The sequence goes on from NC_139623.1 coordinate 111,963,682, forward strand.
AGCTCTATGAACCCCTTCAATCCGGCTTCAGAATCCATCACAGCACAGAGACTGCCCTCATTAAAATGACCACAACACCCTTACTGGCCACAACACCCTGAGTGACCACAACACGCTTACTGACCACAACACTCTGACTGACCACAACACTCTGACTGACCACAACACTCTGACTGACCACAACACTCTGACTGACCACAATGCCTTTAGTGACCACAACACCCTTACTGGCCACAACACCCTGAGTGACCACAACACGCTTACTGACCACAACACTCTGACTGACCACAATGCCTTTAGTGACCACAATGCCCTAACTGACCACAACACCCTTACTGACCACAACGCCCTTACTGACCACAACGCCCTTAGTGACCACAACGCCCTGACTGATCACAACCCCCTGGCTGACCACAACACCCTTAGTGACCACAACACCCTGCTGACCCCAACACCCTTACTGACCATGCTTGGACCCCGTCATCACCGCTTGCGGCTATACTTATTATTATTATTACAATCACTTTCATCACCAAGTACAATACATGTGCAGGGATTTGCCTTGGTGACTGTGGCAAAGAGGCATGCTGATAAGTTAAGAGTTCCATAGTAAACACTGACACACACAGTACAAAGACAACAGGCCCTCAAACTGCATACGGACAGTGACAGACACACAACAACAGACTGTAGGACTAGTCATATCACTCTACATAGAAACATTTAACATGTTACAACTATATACAAAATCTATCATCTGTAATCAAATACTGTATGTTACCTTTGACTGAGGCCAGACTCTCCAAAGAAGGGATCGTCTCGTGATAGATGAAGTCATTGTCCTTCTTGGCAGAGTTAAACCTGTGGGTAAAAGTAAAAAAAGAAGACATTTTAACATTGAAATCAAAAGGAAGAAGCCATACAGTACCACATTACCACATGAAAATAAATGATAAAACTGTTGTTCATTTTGCTCACTTTCCCCCGATTACATCCATGCTGAACCTCAGGGCGTCCTGCACGCTGTCAGGTTGACCCTGGTTGTACCCAGACACACAGCAGAGATGTCAGTTTATAACAGACACACAGCAGAGATGTCAGTTTATAACAGACACTAGGGGTGTCGCGGTACATGTATTCATCCCGAGAGTTCACGGTACGGGCATCACGGTACGGCAGTGTACGGTATGTGGAGATCCACCACGAATACGCCTAATCCAGAAGGTGGCAGTAAAGCACCTAAACGAACGCTGTTTGAACGCCATTAAACGCCACAGAAGAAGACACGCGAAAACAATACGAGAAAGCCGTCCCTTTCGTCAGTCACTTTAACTAACGCTACGGCGAGAAGCGAGGCATGCGAGATGCAAGAGCTTGAAGAGCCGCCACCTTCTTTTAAATCATTCAGCGGTGTGGGAGAGCTTCGGCTTCCCAGTCGACTACAACAGCGATGGAGTGCGAAAGATTGAGCGAACAAAGACGGTGTGTCGGCGTTGTTCGGCAGTTGTTGGGTACGTCGGTGGAAACACCTCCAACATGCTAACGCATCTCAGGCGGCACCAACCAGATGCACCGCTCACCGGAGACAGGGTAAAGAAAACGGGACAACAACTGCTTCTCCCCGCTGCTTTTAACCATCCTCTGAATGCCAACACAGACCGACACGAGAAGATTACAGAGGCGATTGGCGTCTACATTTCCATGGATATGCGCCCATATGCAGTGGTAGAGCAAGCCGGCTTCAGACATTTATTAAACGCACTCGAGCCTCGTTATAAGGTCCCATGCCGTTCACACATGAGCGGAACCGTGGTCCCACGTCTGTAACACGCGCACACGAGCAGTGATTGAGCACGGCCTGTCCACTGCACCCGCCGCTGCATTAACAACTGATGGATAGACGTCCCGTGCTACTGAAAGCTACCTCACCGTCACCGCACACGACATCGACAGTGAGTGGGAAATGAAGAATCCTGTTCTTCTAACGAGACCTGTGTATGAACAGCACACTAGCGCCCACTAGGCATGGGTCGATTTCCGGTTTTACTGGTTCGGTTCGGTATACGAGCCCAGCGTTTGTATACGAGCCCGGTTTGATCACGTGCGGACCGAAAAAACCTAAAAAAAAAAAAAAAGGTTTTAGGTTTTTTATTTTTATTTTTGCCAGTCCATTCTGATTGCACTATTGTTCGTATTAGCCTCTTCTCAAGTTGCACTAGTAGGCAAAAGTCTTATTTTGTTTATTATGTTGATGTTTGAAGAAAAGTTAAGCTGAATAGTTATGAGAAATAAAAACAGTGTGTTGTTACAGTTAAAAGGTTCTGCTTATTTGTATTCAGTGTTCGTGCTGGTTGGCAGCATACCAGCTTAGAGGTGCATTATCGCCACCAACTGCAGCCGCTTTGATACGTTTTTTTTGGGGAATATCGAACCGGTTTCAAAATGTTCAAACCGACCCATGCCTAGGCCCTATATTGTGTGAATTTGTGAGTTTTGAAGTTTATAAGGCAGCTCAGCTGTAAGCCAATCCATTCTGATTGCACTGCTTGTGTTTTTATTAGCCTTTTCTCAAGTTGCACTATAGGCAGAAGTCTTATTTCATTTATTATTTTGATGTTTAGAAGAAAAGTTGAGCTGAATAGTTATGAGAAATAAATACAGGGTGTGTTTGTTACACAGGTGTCCTGCTTCTTTTTATTCAGTATCATTGCTGGTTGACAATACCAGCTTAGAGGTGTATTATCGCTATCAGGTGGACTGAAGTTGCACTACAGACAGTTATGGGCCACACTCGGGAGCCCTGCTTAAAAAAAAAAAAAAAAATGTAATTACAAAAAAAATCGGTATACCGGTTCGATCCGGTTTAGACGGCAATATCGAACCGGTTTTAAAATTTTCAAACCGACCCAGCGCTAGCGCCCACCTAGCTGAGAAGCTACAAGAGGCAGTAGCAGAGTGGAAACTTTTTGTATTTTTGATAACTAAATGCTTTTCAGCCTTGTAGCTGATTGTGACATTGTGACCGAGCAAGCAAAATACAACCTAATGCAAGAGAGTATGTTCACTGTGTGTACTGTTTACTGCTTTAAACAGGGCCATGCTGTACCAGTTTGTGACACTAGGTGGAGCACTAGTACTGCCTGTTCAATATGAATGCCCAAGGTTAAATAAAAAATGAAAATAATTTTTTGTTGTTGCTTTTTCCGCCGTTGTACCATACCGTATTCGTACCGAACCGTGACCCCAAAACCGAGGTACGTACCGTACCGTGACTTGTAGGGCTGGCACGGATCACGGATAATCCGTGACCCGTACGGATCAGCCCTCACGGTTCGGAACGCGGTTTGGAACGTCAATGGTCCGCGGACCCCCGCCCCCCCCCCCCCCACCCCTTTCGTTTAATTTAACGTTTAACGTTAGTGTATGAGAATGCCTGCAGCGCAGCCAGACACAGACAGGCATCATCATGGCATGCACAAGTGAGCTTCCTCATCCATTGTCGCCGCTGTAAAGTCTCTCTGAAGGCTGTGGCTAGTGGCTACTAAAGACAACAAACTTATTTCAACACCTCTGAAAAAGCACAGGAATGCGAGTAGCGTGTTGCGGGCTGCACAAGATAACGAGAGCCACAACACGCACACACACACACAGACACACACACACACACGTTTCACGAACACATTATCACCGGACGGTGAAATGTTGCCTTGGACACATAACAACAAAACAACACGTGGGGCCACCGAGTAGCTTAACGTAGCATCAACGTAGCATCAACGTTATGTTTCCAGACTCACCCGGTCTGGTCTGTACCCGTGTCAAGTGACTACATTAGCAAGCAACAGCCAGGAAGTTAGGCGCAGTGCCACCTAAAACAGGAAGTTGGGTTGTTCTGCCTTCAGAGTAAAAGCATAAATTGTGTCATGAGAAAAAAATATTTTTGAGCTGTGCAGGGCAACAAATGGTTAGAGAAGTATAATAGTATTAAAAAATCTAATCGAAAATCTAATTTTGAGAGAAAAAATCTGATATAGCCTATTTTTTTTTTTTTGCTGATCCGAAAAATCCGTGATCCGTGGCTCAAAATCCGTCACGCGATCCGATCCGTGGGTTTTCTGATCCGTGCCAGCCCTAGTGACTTTTGTGTACCGTGACACCCCTGACACACACACACACACATACACAGGAAAACACACGCAGGGCGTTACACATTATACATGAGATGCTGGAGGGTGACTGACTGCAGCTTTACCTTGGCCAGCTTGACGGCTTCATTGAGTTTGTCTAAGGAGCTCTGCAGGTAAGCCAGCTGTGGGAAGCAGAAAATCCAAGTCAAGGGAAGAGACAGAATGAAATAAAAGCGGGAGGGAGGGGCCAAATGACAGAGGAGTGAGGAAGAAAAAGAAAGGACATGACGCGCTACATTGCAGGCTTTTTGCTGATGCCCTTATGGAAAGAGACTTAGAATAAGTGCAAGCAAGGTGTCTGCAGTTGAAACCACCTAGGCTGCCACTCTGCATATAATGATTTATTAAAGCTGCGTCATCTATGTAGTAGAACTGTGCAATTTGTTTTTCATTTGTTTTTTTTTAATTGGAGCCCTATGAACAGAGAGTGTGTGTCGTGGTACTGTAGGTTCATGGCCAGGTGCAGTCGTATCCCTCTCGACCTGCTGTTTCAGCTCTCCTGTAGTAGCAACTCAGCCTAGCTTAGCTGTGGCATTATTTATTTATTTATTTATTTATTTAATGATTTATTTATTTGGCTATTCTTACCAACATTGTATAATAAGTATTAAAGATATTAGAGATGAGAAAGTATTATCATGAATTGACAACTGTTTATTATTGTTACTCTCTAATGGCTCATTTCCACCACATATAACAGCACAGTACAGCTCTACTCGATCTGGTCTTACTCGTCTCTACTTGATATAGACTCTGTTTCCATAGCAAGTTTACTCACACACCTGGTCGTCATAGCGACCGCATATCTGCCCTCCGCCCATAGTGGGCTATAACGTATAACGTTAAAATTAAATCCATACACAGATCTTTTAAACTGTTTATGAAATACTGGTGCCTCTAAATTACCTACAGTGTAGGGCTGGGTATTGGCAAGGCTCTCACGATACGATACGTATCACGATACTTGGGTCACGATACGATTGTATCACGATATATTGTGATGCGATACATATTGCGATATATTGCGATATTCTACAGAATTTACTCAAAATTAAATAATAGAGCTAAAGATACAACACACTGTGTACCACCCAGGTATGGGAATCACCAGATGCAGAGGCCTGGCATGGCATGGCCTGCAAAAAAATAAAAAATAAATAATAATATCGCGATACTTGGCGTCCAAGTATCGATACAGTATCGGGAAATAAAATATTGCGATATATTGCCGTATCGATTATATTGCCCAGCTCTACTACAGTGTACATGGGCAAATGTGACAATCGGCTAGGAGAATGGATATCACTTTGTTGTTACTCAAACTCACATGCATGCACTGCGCGCGGGACGGGAGTTGCGCTACAGGGAGAAGGGAAGCCTCTACCCCGGCGGCCTCTCACCAGGCAAGACCGCTGCTTCACTAAACCCCCGCCTCCGGCCTAGCGGAGCCAACGCAGCACACAAACAAAGGGCTTCCCGAGGAGCTGACTTTTTCTCTCTCAAAACAATTGAAAACCACCGTCATGTTAAAGCTGAGCAAGGAGATCGATTTTATTTCACCAGAGCCGAAGGCAGCAACACAAAATACTGATGGAAATAACATTAACAGAAGAGAAGGTAAGCCCCACTAAACTGCTATCCAGCATTGACAGTCAGTAGATACAGTAAACATGATTCTGTCTGACCAATCAGTCGTGTGCAGTGTTTTCACGTCACGGTATGGTACCGGGTTCACAGCGCTGGAACCTCAACAAAGCAGGGACCAAAACTAGCGACTCTAACTAACGACTCAACCCCGACTCAACCCGGGCTGTCCACGTTTTTGATCGGTGGAATGAGACAAAAAAGCGAGACGCGCTGATACCAGCTGTGGAAATGGCCCATTAGAGACCCAACTTAAACCACAGCAGTTATTGGGAGCAGCTGAGACAGAGCTTAACAAATATAGCTTTCCTGTAGAGTAAAATAAACAACATGTTATCAAATTAAAATGAGAATAAAACTACAGAGGTGGGTAAACTATGTACTGTGTTTCCCCTCATCGATACAGTTGAACTGAAAATAGGTGAGTCAACTCTGCCTCATTTCAATATGCCCCTGAACTCGCCATTTATTTCGGATTGTAACACGCCAAATCAGCTGGATGATGTTTACTCTAATCATTAACCATCCATGTTCGCTAGTTAACTGCGTATGTGGGCGCTAGGCTGCCCGTTGACATAACATAGGCTACCTGAGGAGGTGAACGGGGTCGCGTATTGACAGATGAAATTCGAGTAGCTAGTTGTGGAAAACTCTGTTTCTATTTGATGGACTTTCGCTGAGTGTTTAGAGTAGACAGATTGCTCGTGTTCCCACCCTTACTAGAAGCGAAGCGATAGTAGCGAACAATTTGTTGTACTCACTTGTGACAACAAGCATTGTCAGCATCATCGACTCAGTCTCCTGTGAAGTAAGTAATCCACACTTTTTGATTGTTTAGTCTAGCTGCTATCTCTCTCTTTTCACTTTGAGTGAAGAGAGGGGCGGGGCACAATGCACACGCTGAAAGCAGGGCAGCGCAGCAGGCAGGCACAAGTGGAGACTCACACATGGCCCCCTCGCTGTTGTGTTTCATCTGAGGGATGGCCAGAAAGCGAGCAATCTCTCTTAAATATATCATAGGCTAGACCAGGGATACTCAACTTGCTTTGCCCCGGGGGCCACGTTCGTGAAATGATAGAAGGCCAGGGGCCAGTTAATAAACAATATACATTTTTCTGTAGCGGATTGTAGGTTTTTGGGGTGTCAGCCGGAGTTTAGTCTGACAATGTTGTGCACACCGGATAGTTAGTTAGGTTAAGTTAGTTAGGTTAAGCACATACATAAGTGCATGGGTAGTATTTGACAATTTAGCAGCTAAATCATAGATTACTGAAAGATATTCGATATTCCAGACTGAAATGCTATAACAGAAGTGGAGTATTGGCCAGAATGACATGAACATTTGGACACTTATTCAGCGGGTATCTTGCATGTTGCGTTCAGGTGCACTGTAAAAAAAGAAATGCAATTCCATCGCGGGCCACACAGGGGGCGCAAGTTGAGTATCACTGGGCTAGACTATCATAGGCATGTCTTACAGAGTTGGTGAGATCAAACGACAGATGAAACGGTGAGATAACGTTCATGTAGCAATTATAGGAAATATATTTTCTTAATTTCTCCAGTACGGATAAGAGAACATTAACGTGAAAGCTTATTGATCCTCCGGTATTTACAAATGCGGCACCTGTGCGTGCGTGCCTCTTGCATAGAGAGCCAAATTGAAACGTCACTTCCTGCTTTCTCCCTGTACCAGCGCTGCGAAAAATATGAATGGCGGTGGATGGAGAATAAGGTTACTTTTTTGATCCCGTTTGAATTGTGCCACGGGGTGCCAACGCTAATTTTGTCAATTTAAAACATAACTTTGCATGTCAAGAAAGTCAGTTTGTCGTCAAACTGAAACGTAGGGGTTAGTTTCGTAGAAAAACTACATAGCTTGTGGAAGCTCATGGCATGTCGCCGGTCTTCAGCTTTGCCGGTAGAGAAAGTGACGTCACTTAGGCGACAGTGTATGTAGTCTTTCTGATTTATAACTTCTAGTGCAACAAAATTAGCGTTGGCACCCCGTGGCACAATTCAAACGGGATCAAAAAAGTAACCTTATTCTCCGTTCACCGCCATTCATATTCTTCACAGCGCTGGTACAGGGAGAAAGCAGGAAGTGACGTTTCACTTTGGCTCTCTATGGGGCAGAGCGAGCGTGTGTGTGTGTGTGTGTGTGTGTGTGTGTGTGTGTGTGTGTGTGTGTGTGTGTGTGTGAGTGAGTGTGTGAGTGAGTGTGTGTGTGTGTGTGTGTGTGTGTGAGTGTGTTCGTTATGCTGACTGAGAGAGAGAGAGAGAGAGAGGGCTGAAGTCATTCTAGGTGCGCTGTGCACCGTGTGCATATTTAATTGTCTCACGTGACGTGCCTCAGATCGGCTCATTAGATCAGCCTTTTTAGAGAGCTCCCATCAAAGTCGATAGAGACAATATCTACAGAGAAACTCTGCCTGAAGTCAGGCAGCAGCTGTATCTTAGCTCTGGCGCTCACTTCCTCTTCCAGACAAATATACTGATATTTTAAAGTATTTAGTAGTATGATATTTTTCAACTTTTTTGACGGACTGGGTTGTTTAATTCACGCACTGCGCTCTGTCAATGGCGTCCTACAACACCTGGGTCTCATTGAAATAGATGGCATATTGTGCGTTTTTTGATGTATCACAAATGCTCATGTTGTGAACACCACCCAACAGTAGAATACGTTTCAATTTGCATTAGGACTAGGAAGGACTAGGAAGGACTAGGAAGGACTAGGAAGGACTAGGAAGGAGCACAAGGGTCAAATATTCCTGTGCATGAAATTTGGTCCTACCCGCTCTCCATACTTCTGTTGCTCCTCAGCTTGTTTTCCCATATGGAGCTGTGGAGAGAGAGAGAGAGAAGTCTGAGACAATATGTGTGTGTGTGTGTGTGTGTGTGTGTGTGTGTGTGTGTGTGTGTGTGTGTGTGTGTGTGTGTGTGTGTGTGTGTGCGTGTGCGTGCGTGCGTGTCTGAATTAGGGCTGTCCTCGACTCAGGATTCTGCCAGTTGACTCAGATTCGACTGTCCAATACGAATATTCGACTATTCTTTATTTTATTTTTATTTTTTTAAATATCTTCAGTGATTATTTTGACCACATTAACAGTCAATTGCGGCAATTCGACGTCGGGATAATGGAGTCTGAATGAGACATATTTCTTTTTTAAATTTAGGCTCTTAACCTATTTTTTTATTTCACCCTTTAAAACATGTAGCCTACATGTATAAAGAAATTAAAGTGTAAAGGACATTGCTGCTGCTTTGAAATGACATGTCCAACGCCTAGGCTACAGTTCTTCTCAAGACTAATAAGGCCTAAATAAGTGTAAACAAGAAATAACTTATCAATTTAGATGGGGGGGGGGACATAGCGTCATGTAATGAATAAAATGCCACTGGTCACCCTTCATGCAGCTTGTCAAAATAAATACTCGCATTGGCTCATTGGCTCACGGAGCATGGGCACCTGGCCAATCCCGGCACTTGCCTGCTGTGTAGGCCCAAAACCGCGGTGGGTTCCGTAATAACGCTTCACGTCTCTGTGTGGTTTTTACAAAATGCAACCAGTGGAAAAGCATTAAAACGAGCTTGTGAGTAATTCTCATAACGCCATTCGCCCTCAATCTGTCACTCAAACCTAGAAATTCCCCCCCCTACCTCCATCTGTACCTCCCCAGCGAGGAGGACACTATACCCGGAAAAGACACACGCGCTGCTGTGTATTTCTGATATGGTTTTGTTTAATCCTGCTTCCTCTGACGTGAATACGAGGGATCAGCCAAGCAGCATTTTGGTAAACATACCGCGTCACTGGGTGGCAAAGGCAATGGAACCCTATGGAGCCCAAGTGGCGCAAGGCTTGAGTGGCTGACTCTAGCCAGTTAACTCTGTTTACATTTTAAAAACTGCGACAGTTCACACAACTTTAACACGACATGCATATATTATACATCAAACTCTTGGGCTACTTCTGCTCTCACTCAGAATGTCAAAATATAAGCGATGTCATGTATAGTTTTTGAGATATTAACGTTTGTTTGACCCAACTCGTACTATTAACTGCCGCGGGGTCCCGCATTTCTGGGTGTCAAGTGACATCACGCTGATCCTTCGTATAGATCAATCAAATGTTTTGGAGTTATCCCTCTTCTCATCCCCTCTCTGGGGTTATGGGAGACTGTGGGAATCTCACTGCTCGTGCCCGCGGCTGCTCAGCCGGCAGAGAGTGCTTCCAAGTCAGACTGATAACATAAACAACATAATTAGAGCTTATCCAGGTAAGATATTAATAATGTAATGACACATCCAGCGAGAAACTAACTATAATTAAGACATGTGCCAACTTTGAGGAGGTTGTGTTCAGTATTTTAAGAGCACAGCACACCACACTGACTGGAGGGGAGGGAGAGAGGGGAAAAAAAAACACGACTGCTCAACTTGAGGAATCTCCGTCGACTCACGGGTCTCTAGGCTGATGGTCAAATCGTCGACTTGTAGAAGACAGCCCTAGTCTGAAGTGAAATTCTGACTTCTCCTATTTATTACACGCCACCTCTGCAACTAACAGGGACATTCATACACATACAACAGCACACACACACACATGCTCCCTTTCTCCCAGTGGACTCACGTGTGCGATAGAAGCAAAGTAATAGATCTTCATCTGGACCAGTTTCTTCCAGTCCTTCTGGATCTTTCCCAGCATGGAGGCGGTCTCAGAGTTCTCCAGGGCCCTGCACGCCTCTTTGTAGTAATCCACCACCTGCGGCAACACAGCAGCACCGTCACACACCACTACAGTCTGAGTCAGTGGAGGTTATTCATGTATGCCAGGGAGGATGAGCCTCCCTTATTTTTTTAGAAGAGATGGGGTTTTTTTTTTTTTTTTTTTTATAAGATATCAATCAAATGTGTTTTTTCTTAATAAAATTCATGGTATTCATGATATTCTTAAAATGCTTCAACAGCGACACCTGTAGGGCACTGATGGAAAGGGCAGTGTGGTGCCATGCAGAGTCTACTGTCTGTGTGCCATCCCCTCAGGGGTATGATGCATTGGCATTACCCCCTTGGGCGTTTCATTTCCTTTCTAATTTATCTCATGCTAATCTATGATTGGTCGAAAAACACATGCAATTCACAACAGATGAGCCTTAGCCTGCCCTACCAATCAACAACCAACCATAAGATTGACTTAAGTGTCCGTCCAATAAAATGTCATCTTCAACTGGGTTTCAGCTTGAGGCGCCAGCATGAACCTAATAAGGAAGTAGATCCCTGGCCTGACTGGCACTGTGATGACTGATAGGTAGATAGTTAGCACATTACATTTTCCCATTCGTTTTTTATTGTGCAGAAGGTTAGCTAGTTGCATTAACAAACAACGTGAACTGAACGCATTTGGAGCTTGGAGGGACTGCAGGGTGCAACAAGACGTGGCCGGGAGACGGAGATATCCACACGCGCTGGCACAGACTGAGCGCTTGATCCAGGGTTGGAAAAACAACGGCTGTGATGCGAGGTTATGGCTGGGGGCTGCATGGTGACAGAGGGCTGGGGGCTGCATGGTGACAGAGGGCTGGGGGCTGCATGGTGACAGAGGTTACAGCTGGGGGCTGCATGGTGACAGAGGTTACGGCTGGGGGCTGCATGGTGACAGAGGTTACAGGCTGGGGGCTGCATGGTGACAGAGGTTACAGCTGGGGGCTGCATGGTGACAGAGGTTACAGCTGGGGGCTGCATGGTGACAGAGGTTACAGCTGGGGGCTGCATGGTGACAGAGGTTATGGCTGGGGGCTGCATGGTGACAGAGGTTACAGCTGGGGGCTGCATGGTGACACAGACGGATGTTCAAGTAAGTCAGTCAATTAAGGTGCAGGTTATTCTGCTCTTCTGGTAAATTCGGCGTGTAAATGGTCCGCCAAGCAGCGCTTTATAATATTGTTTCATCAAACTTTCATGCTGCTTTGCCCGCCATAAAGTGCCGCAATTTTAAATTGAGTTTGGCGTAGCTATTCCCTCCGTTTGTTGGAAATGGAGTAGAGTGTTTTTGATTTGTTTGTCGGGTCTTTTGCTGACGGACTTGGCTGTGAATGGCTCAGGGTGTTTTCACGTGAATGCTAGTTAGAGAGATGTTAGAGATCTCTCTTTCTCCCTCTCTCTCTCTCTCTCTCTCTAGCTGATGTCTGTCTGTCTGTCTCTGCCTCTCTCTCTCTCTCTCTCTCACGTAGCTGATGTCTGTATGGGCCACAGCGCGCGGTTGTCCCTGTTGTCCCCACTCCTCTGCGTTAAGGTGTGACGGGGTTCGCTGGTTTCTCTGTGGGGGGCCTGGTGGTGGCTTTTTAGGCAGTGTGTGGCCTGTGGGCCGGTGGTTTTCAGGGTGATGATTTAGTTAGGATATAGTCTTATGTGAATAACATTTTGGGTGAAGCAAGATTTTGCTATTTTCCAAGAAAAGTGGGAGCAGTGTAAGCTAGTGTAGAAGTGAGTGACTAAGCTAATAATAACCATAACAGCACAAATAATTGACAATGAATAATGACATCAAAACAGTCTAATCCTAGTGCTAAATTAAAATAAGATATTCTTCTAAATCTGTCTTCAAACGGCAAAAGAATAAAAAAATAAAATAAAGGTCGCCTCCGAGAGCCATCCTTCCATGTCTTCTAGCTCAGGAGCCGCCACTGGTCTGCAGCACCGTCACACACCACTACAGTCTGAGTGAGTGCTGTCTCTAACACACAGCAGCGCCGCACTCCAAGGCACGGTGCTGCGGCCCCCCACCCACGGTGCACCGTGCGCACCACAGCCGGCTTGGCAAGAGGAAGGCGAGTACGGAGTAGTCTCATGTGGTCAGACCCAACGTGTTATGTCAGCACGCTTCCAGCGATGGAGGGTCTGAATCACAAGACAAATTCACGGGTTCCGCCGACAGGAATTGCACGGCGGAATCTGACTGGCTGGGCTGTTATGGAAGTCCGGCATGCCATCCCTGGATGGTCAAATCATATGTCTGTCACACCTCTGGTTTTGTCTTGGGGGCGGGCGTTAACCACTCAATAGTTGTGTTCAGAGTTGTGTTCAGACCTATTAGTCAGCATTTTTGCACATATGTGAACACCCCAACAGAACTCAGATCCCTCTGAAGTGAACCGAACTCAGACCTCCTCGAGAGGTGGTCTGAGTTCAGTTCACTTCAAAGTCCCCATTGCGGTTGTCTTTACCTGTGCAGTGGGAACACAAAGCTCCATGATGTCAGTGGAGTGGATTGCCTGTAAGAACAGCCATCTTGTTCCAAGTGAAAACTACTCATCATCCAAAGGAGGTCTGAGCTCCAGTGGAACTACGTATAGTGTGAACAGAAAGAGGACTGAGGCCCCATCAGAGCTAAAGTGGACCAGAAAGAGAACCGAGTCCTCTTTCAAATGAACTCACAATGTGAACACAAAAAGAACGGAGTCCCTTTGCTGTTGGTCCACTTTTTGGTCCACTTAAAGAGGTCTGAGTTTGGTTCTTTTAAAGGGGTCCAGGTGTGAAAAGACCCTAAAACTCATATTTAAACTGCTGAACATATTTTGAAACACATGATAGTTTGATGGTAAAAAGTTGACCTGAGCACTGATGCGGGCGACCAGATAACTCTTCCTGTTGTCCAACATGGACTTCTCCAGAAGACACTCCTGAGCCTGGCCCTGTGACAGAGACAAGGTGATGAGACACCAAACGTGTGTGTGTGTGTGTGTGTGTGTGTGTGTGTGTGTGTGTGTGTGTGTGTGTGTGTGTGTGTGATGTGTGCGTGCGTGCGTGTGTGTATGTGTGTGTGATGTGTGCGTGCGTGCGTGTGCGTGTGTGTGTGTGTGTGTGTGTGTGTGTGTGTGTGTGTGTGTGTGTGTGTGTGTGATGTGTGCGTGCGTGCGTGCGTGCGTGTGTGAGCTACCAGCATAAGGTTGATGTTGAGGTTAAGGATCTGGTGACTCATGTCCACGCTGAAGTTGTGGCTGAAGTGGTCCCTCAGGTAGGAGAACGCCCCCGCAGAGCACTGGAAGTGGGTGCAGGACACCTTCATCCCCTGGACACAGAGACAATGGTAAGTGGTACTGTGTGTGTGTGTGTGTGTGTGTGTGTGTGTGTGTGTGTGTGTGTGTGTGTGTGTGTGTGTGTGTGTGTATGTGTGCATGTGCGTGTGCGTGTGCGTGTGCGCATGCTTTGAACTCCCAGAGCTGCAGACGTAACATTATTGAGTACCATCAAACATGCCAGCGGCAGCGCTGGACTGGTCCGTGTCTCCAGGGAAAACTTGCCTGCCTGTCATTTACTGACCACACCGCGTCCCATTCCATATTGCAAAACGCAACAATCGAGGAATCAATTCTCAAGTTTACAATAAAAGCCCGGCTTCAAGTTCTACCTACTAAATACAATATCTCTCTCTCTCTGGTAGCCCTCACAACATGAACCATACTGCCTCCTGCACCTCTCTCTCTCTCTCTCTGGTACCCCTCACAACATGAACCATACTGCCTCCTGCACCTCTCTCTCTCTCTGGTAGCCCTCACAACATGAACCATACTGCCACCTGCACCTCTCTCTCTCTCTCTGGTACCCCTCACAACATGAACCATACTGCCTCCTGCACCTCTCTCTCTCTCTCTGGTACCCCTCACAACATGAACCATACTGCCTCCTGCACCTCTCTCTCTCTCTGGTAGCCCTCACAACATGAACCATACTGCCACCTGCACCTCTCTCTCTCTCTGGTAGCCCTCACAACATGAACCATACTGCCACCTGCACCTCTCTCTCTCTCTGGTAGCCCTCACAACATGAACCATACTGCCACCTGCACCTCTCTCTCTCTCTGGTAGCCCTCACAACATGAACCATACTGCCACCTGCACCTCTCTCTCTCTCTGGTAGCCCTCACAACATGAACCATACTGCCACCTGCACCTCTCTCTCTCTCTCTGGTAGCCCTCACAACATGAACCATACTGCCACCTGCACCTCTCTCTCTCTCTGGTAGCCCTCACAACATGAACCATACTGCCACCTGCACCTCTCTCTCTCTCTGGTAGCCCTCACAACATGAACCATACTGCCACCTGCACCTCTCTCTCTCTCTGGTAACCCTCACAACATGAACCATACTGCCACCTGCACCTCTCTCTCTCTCTCTGGTAGCCCTCACAACATGAACCATACTGCCTCCTGCACCTCTCTCTCTCTCTGGTAGCCCTCACAACATGAACCATACTGCCACCTGCACCTCTCTCTCTCTCTCTGGTAGCCCTCACAACATGAACCATACTGCCACCTGCACCTCTCTCTCTCTCTCTGGTAGCCCTCACAACATGAACCATACTGCCACCTGCACCTCTCTCTCTCTCTCTGGTAGCCCTCACAACATGAACCATACTGCCTCCTGCACCTCTCTCTCTCTCTGGTAGCCCTCACCTGCACCTCTCTCTCTCTCTGGTACCCCTCACAACATGAACCATACTGCCACCTGCACCTCTCTCTCTCTCTGGTAGCCCTCACAACATGAACCATACTGCCACCTGCACCTCTCTCTCTCTCTCTGGTAGCCCTCACAACATGAACCATACTGCCACCTGCACCTCTCTCTCTCTCTGGTAGCCCTCACAACATGAACCATACTGCCACCTGCACCTCTCTCTCTCTCTGGTAGCCCTCACAACATGAACCATACTGCCACCTGCACCTCTCTCTCTCTCTGGTAGCCCTCACAACATGAACCATACTGCCTCCTGCACCTCTCTCTCTCTCTGGTAGCCCTCACAACATGAACCATACTGCCACCTGCACCTCTCTCTCTCTCTGGTAGCCCTCACAACATGAACCATACTGCCACCTGCACCTCTCTCTCTCTCTGGTAGCCCTCACAACATGAACCATACTGCCACCTGCACCTCTCTCTCTCTCTGGTAGCCCTCACAACATGAACCATCCTGCCACCTGCACCTCTCTCTCTCTCTGGTAGCCCTCACAACATGAACCATACTGCCACCTGCACCTCTCTCTCTCTCTGGTAGCCCTCACAACATGAACCATACTGCCTCCTGCACCTCTCTCTCTCTCTGGTAGCCCTCACAACATGAACCATACTGCCTCCTGCACCTCTCTCTCTCTCTGGTAGCCCTCACAACATGAACCATACTGCCACCTGCACCTCTCTCTCTCTCTCTGGTAGCCCTCACAACATGAACCATACTGCCTCCTGCACCTCTCTCTCTCTCTGGTAGCCCTCACAACATGAACCATACTGCCACCTGCACCTCTCTCTCTCTCTGGTAGCCCTCACAACATGAACCATACTGCCTCCTGCACCTCTCTCTCTCTCTGGTACCCCTCACAACATGAACCATACTGCCACCTGCACCTCTCTCTCTCTCTGGTAGCCCTCACAACATGAACCATACTGCCACCTGCACCTCTCTCTCTCTCTGGTAGCCCTCACAACATGAACCATACTGCCACCTGCACCTCTCTCTCTCTCTGGTAGCCCTCACAACATGAACCATACTGCCTCCTGCACCTCTCTCTCTCTCTGGTACCCCTCACAACATGAACCATACTGCCACCTGCACCTCTCTCTCTCTCTGGTAGCCCTCACAACATGAACCATACTGCCACCTGCACCTCTCTCTCTCTCTGGTAGCCCTCACAACATGAACCATACTGCCACCTGCACCTCTCTCTCTCTCTGGTACCCCTCACAACATGAACCATACTGCCACCTGCACCTCTCTCTCTCTCTGGTAGCCCTCACAACATGAACCATACTGCCACCTGCACCTCTCTCTCTCTCTGGTAGCCCTCACAACATGAACCATACTGCCACCTGCACCTCTCTCTCTCTCTCTGGTAGCCCTCACAACATGAACCATACTGCCACCTGCACCTCTCTCTCTCTCTGGTAGCCCTCACAACATGAACCATACTGCCACCTGCACCTCTCTCTCTCTCTGGTAGCCCTCACAACATGAACCATACTGCCACCTGCACCTCTCTCTCTCTCTGGTAGCCCTCACAACATGAACCATACTGCCACCTGCACCTCTCTCTCTCTCTCTGGTAGCCCTCACAACATGAACCATACTGCCACCTGCACCTCTCTCTCTCTCTGGTAGCCCTCACAACATGAACCATACTGCCACCTGCACCTCTCTCTCTCTCTGGTAGCCCTCACAACATGAACCATACTGCCACCTGCACCTCTCTCTCTCTCTGGTAGCCCTCACAACATGAACCATACTGCCTCCTGCACCTCTCTCTCTCTCTCTGGTAGCCCTCACAACATGAACCATACTGCCACCTGCACCTCTCTCTCTCTCTGGTAGCCCTCACAACATGAACCATACTGCCTCCTGCACCTCTCTCTCTCTCTGGTAGCCCTCACAACATGAACCATACTGCCACCTGCACCTCTCTCTCTCTCTGGTAGCCCTCACAACATGAACCATACTGCCACCTGCACCTCTCTCTCTCTCTGGTAGCCCTCACAACATGAACCATACTGCCACCTGCACCTCTCTCTCTCTCTGGTAGCCCTCACAACATGAACCATACTGCCACCTGCACCTCTCTCTCTCTCTGGTAGCCCTCACAACATGAACCATACTGCCACCTGCACCTCTCTCTCTCTCTGGTAGCCCTCACAACATGAACCATACTGCCACCTGCACCTCTCTCTCTCTCTGGTAGCCCTCACAACATGAACCATACTGCCTCCTGCACCTCTCTCTCTCTCTGGTAGCCCTCACAACATGAACCATACTGCCTCCTGCACCTCTCTCTCTCTCTGGTACCCCTCACAACATGAACCATACTGCCACCTGCACCTCTCTCTCTCTCTGGTAACCCTCACAACATGAACCATACTGCCTCCTGCACCTCTCTCTCTCTCTGGTACCCCTCACAACATGAACCATACTGCCACCTGCACCTCTCTCTCTCTCTGGTAGCCCTCACAACATGAACCATACTGCCACCTGCACCTCTCTCTCTCTCTGGTAGCCCTCACAACATGAACCATACTGCCACCTGCACCTCTCTCTCTCTCTGGTAGCCCTCACAACATGAACCATACTGCCACCTGCACCTCTCTCTCTCTCTGGTAGCCCTCACAACATGAACCATACTGCCACCTGCACCTCTCTCTCTCTCTGGTAGCCCTCACAACATGAACCATACTGCCACCTGCACCTCTCTCTCTCTCTGGTAGCCCTCACAACATGAACCATACTGCCTCCTGCACCTCTCTCTCTCTCTGGTAGCCCTCACAACATGAACCATACTGCCACCTGCACCTCTCTCTCTCTCTGGTAGCCCTCACAACATGAACCATACTGCCACCTGCACCTCTCTCTCTCTCTCTGGTAGCCCTCACAACATGAACCATACTGCCACCTGCACCTCTCTCTCTCTCTGGTAGCCCTCACAACATGAACCATACTGCCACCTGCACCTCTCTCTCTCTCTGGTAGCCCTCACAACATGAACCATACTGCCACCTGCACCTCTCTCTCTCTCTGGTAGCCCTCACAACATGAACCATACTGCCACCTGCACCTCTCTCTCTCTCTCTGGTAGCCCTCACAACATGAACCATACTGCCACCTGCACCTCTCTCTCTCTCTCTGGTAGCCCTCACAACATGAACCATACTGCCACCTGCACCTCTCTCTCTCTCTGGTAGCCCTCACAACATGAACCATACTGCCACCTGCACCTCTCTCTCTCTCTGGTAGCCCTCACAACATGAACCATACTGCCTCCTGCACAATAACCATCATATGGAATCAATCTCACACATCATGAACAGTTGCTCTGCTTTTAAAGGACTATATATTGCACGCCACGACCGTATAGTAGACTTGATCGCTAAAGAACTGCGCCGCAACATAGAACAGTTGACAAAACTTCATACACACAAAAGTGTTCAGATGGACTGGTTTTCTTCATCTAATCACAACAGCACACTTGACCGTCTTATAAAGTCCTCTCCTCCCAACACTCTGGATGTTGTCATGATCAATGAAACCACTAAGACTGTTGTCATTTTGGAAATTGGTTGCTTATTTGATTCATACATGGACATTTGCTTCAGCTCTAAAATACTCAAATAGCAGCCACTAGCAGAAGCCATCAGTGTATCTGGATATAACTGTCAAACCATTGCCTTAATCTTTGACAGCCTAGGACACGTGCACAAGAGGTGTGTGTGGACTGCAAATAGCTGGACTGACAAAAATAAGTGCAAAACATCTGGTGGTTACATTATGTTCTGTGCCCGCCATCATAGGCAGCTACCATATTTGGAAAAGATGCTGTCACCTCTATCCATAAATGTTTTGTAGCTTGCCGGTGTGCTTATGTTGTGGTCATGTTCCTCTTTGCATTGCATGTTGACTCTGATACATTTGGATTTTGATGTGATTATGTCCTTAATCGAAAGTGGGGGGTTGGGGATTATGTGTTGTTCTAATGGTTAGCTCAGTCTGGTTTGCTGTCTTTATTTTCTATCTTTATAATGCTACCGGCAGCTTCACTTTTTTTTTATCCATGTCTGTGCTTACTTATAAAAACTTTGTAGATGTTTATAAACATCGAACAAAAAGTTAAAAAATGTGTGTTTGGTAGATTATTTCTCTGTTGTAACAATGCTTCTTGGCAATAAATTGTATACCGTTGGAAAGCCTGTTTATTTCTCTTTTAAATGCTGCCCCATTTGTAAGGAACATGCATTTGTGGAATGAGCAGCACAGCTGAGTATGTGGGTTGCGCTCATGAAAAATTTGACAAATCTTCTCTGCCAATGCCAAACAGCTTATTCTGCTGTTGCTATTGACTCTTGTTTGGTGTTGTTTGATGGATTGGATGATTTGAAGTCTATCAGTAACAAGGAAGAAACAAGAGATATTGGCAATTTTACAATTTATTCATTTAACAAACAGTCAGGAGCCTCAGGAGTGTGTTGAAGAACCACACAGCCACAACAGCCTGGCACCTCCTCCTCATGCTAGTCACCAGCCTGGTCACACACTGATCCTAAATTAATATTTAAGTTGAATTTTGGTTACTTTATTTCAAGACTCAAACAATATAGAAAACTGGAAAATCCTCCCGTTGTCCATGATTGGCCATATAAACTCAGTTAAAATGGTGTCACTTCCCAGGTTCCTCAATCTGTGTCAGAACCTTCCCATCTTTCTTACGTCGGCTTTTTTGAAAGAACTGGACTCCATAATCCTGTCCTACGTCTGGAATTATAAGAATCACAGAATTTTCAAAATTCACCTGCAAAAGCCCAAGTCTGAAGGAGGGCTGGTCTTGCCAGTATTTAGGCATTACTACTGGGCTGCCAATGTTAGGGCTTTAATGTTTTGGTGGCAAGGGACTCCTGATAATTTAACCCTCGGGCCCCCCCCTGTGGCTGAAAATGGAGGCCAGCTCTGTTGCCAGCTGTTCTCTGCCAGCCCGGTTGTTTTCCAAGCTAGAGAAACCTGGGGCTTTACAAAATTTAAGTTTTGTTGTGAGAAACTCTGTCAGAATTCTAAACCAAGTCAGGAGTGTTTTGAGTCTACCAGATGTTTCTGTCCACACACCAATTTGTCTTGGTCACCCTCTTTCATCTTCGTGGTCAGGAAAAACCTTCCATGCGTGGCGTGAGAAGGGACTGGTTTCCATCAAAGACCTATACATACATGTAGATGGTCATTTTGCATCCTTTGATCAACTAAAGAGGAGGTTTGATTTGCCCGGCACGCACTGGTTCAACTACCTGCAAATCAGAAATTATGTTCGATCCAAGAATCATAATTTTGAGGCGCTCCCAAATGAACATGCCTTTTTCGATGTTTTGCTGAGCACTGTTTGAAAACTGTACCATGGCCTCTACTGAGAGAATTAGAGAGGCGTGGCAGTTGGCGTTGATTTGTCTGACATTGTATGGGGCAGGAGTCTGTCTGTGATACAACTCTGCTCAGTTAATAGTAGGCACCAGCTGATCCAATTCAAAGTCACTCATCGTCTTCACTGTTCTAAGCATAGCATATAGGGATGCACCGATCGATCGGCACGTGACCGGAAATGGCCGATTTTCACGTGATCGGCCTCGATCGGTGATCTGTTCCGGTCACTCTAAATAGCCGATTCTGTGAGCCGATTTTCACAAGACGTGCGCGCACCCCAAAGCACCGAGACAGGCACCCAGCCACCACACCACACACGCCAGCATACCTTCCTCGTTGTGGATTTTTTTCACCGTCAGTGAAGTAGACAAAGCTCGCAGTTTGTCACACATGCAAGTCGAAAATAAGCCGTGGAGACAGAGGTGCGGCCGAGTCCCGCTCGGCTGGAGTCGTCTGAGCGGCTCGCTTCACCTCACTGGCCCCTCTCTCTCTGCTCTTTCTCCCCGGGAAGCGGTGCTGCTGCACCCGGCCACCGCACACAGCCGGCTTGGCGAGGTGAACGTGAGCATTGTGTCCAGTTTAACCGTTCCCCGACCTGCATTCTCCATTCCACATCAGCGCTGCTGCCTCAGCCTGTCACTCATGTTGTAACGTGGAAGAGACTATTTGTTTCGTATTGCAAATAGAACGACATGAGAACGACGGACATAATAATAAAAATGCATCGGACTCACAAGTGTGCAACGTTTTCTGTGCGTGACAATATTTTTTCGGATGGCAGATAAAAATACGCATACCAAACTTCGGACTGTGTGTAAACTTTGACTCTGAGGAAGACAGACTTGTCTGTCGAAACGTCAGTCAGCCCCTTCTATTAAAACGTGCAGACGGAAAAGAGTGCTCCGGTGTCTTTACTTCGGGTAGTCTGTGTGAAGTGCCCAGGTAAAATATTATTTTATGTGTGTAAACTCCGCCTGATATTCAGACTGAAGATCGTTACTGTAACTCATAAACTCATTTCCCCTCTACTCAAGAGGACTGGTCTGGAGCCAGTCTATAAACTCCTTGTCCATGGATCATTTTGATGTTCTGTTGCACCTGTTTTCTTTTGGAAAAGTAAATGCATGATAGCTGTGGGATATAGGCTATTGGATTTAATTTAATTTTTGTATTCATTGTATTTGCACAAAAAGCTCTGTCAAGTAGCCTAACCTGGAACACTTTTATTTTGAGATGTGTTTGAGTGAGATGGTCCTACTTCATGCAAATGATAAGAATTGTTTATTTGTTTATTTGTTTATTTGGATCCCCATTAGATGTAAGAATTATTCTTTGAATCTTAATTTTCAAACAAAGTTACAAAAACGTTTGTGTAAGCTGTCAATTGTTGTTTTTAGAGAAAAAAAATCGGAATCGGCAAAAATCGGTATCGGCAAGTCAGACTATTCAAAAATCGGAAATCGGAATCGGCCAAGAAAATGGCAATCGGTGCATCCCTAATAGCATAAGATCTTCCCCTCTGTCCCACCAGTGTGTGACAGGTGTCAGACGTCAGAGGGCACTCTCGTGCCTTTTGGTTCTGCCCTTCACTGTCGGGATTTTGGGCAAACATATTAGACTGGTACTCTAAGGCCTACAAAATAACCCTTCAGCCGGAGGCAGAACTCGCCATCTTCGGCTGCTCGGAGACCTCTCTGGGCTTCCCTACAGCTGTGCAACAGTCTCTGACACTGGGGACAACTGTGGCCAAAAAACTTATTTTGATGGAATGGAAGTCCCCCTCTTCACCCTCTTTCCAACTGTGGTTGACGGACATGATCTCTGTTATACGGATGGAGAGACTCAGGTCCCTAAGGACCAACTCAATTGAAAAATGTCTAAGTATTTGGGACCCGTTTCTAGCCTACCTCGATGAGGTTAGGGGCAGCAGGTGACTTGCTAGTTCCTCATTGACCTCTTACACAACATCTCCTAGAAGCACATAAGCATCCTATCCAGCTGGTAGCATGATATTATAGTACAAAATTGAAATATTGAGTGTCGTTGTGGCTTGATTTTGTTCATTTGTTTTTTGTTTTGTTTTCTCCTCTGTATCTGAGCCTGTTTGTTTGTCTTGTTCTGTTTAAAGAAAACTTGAAAATAAAATATTGGAAAAAGAAAATGTGTTTGTGTGTGCGTGTGTAGCATACCTCCTCAGATACTCTGTTATCCATGGCTCCCAACATGGAGTGGAGGGCCCCTACAGAGAATAAACAGGTACTTTCAGGAGAAATACTGAGCAGACTTCACTCCAGCTTAGCACACATGGTGACTGTATGTTCTGACTGTAGCACACAGAGTAACCATGTTCTGACTGTAGCACTACCCAGGTTTTGTTTTAGTTAAAGATGATTTCAAAGCATTTTTTTCTTTATGATATAATAAAGTTAAAGGGAACAGGAAAGCTGGTTGGGCCAGGCAGAGTGGGTAACAGGCAGCAAAAAACACCAGGCAAGTGACCAAAGCTGCTTACAGAATGACTATTGACACAAAAGTAAAACTTACTGTAGAAAAAAGTAAAAGTTACTATCGAGAAGTATATAAGCTATTATCAATTAGATTTCTTACACTATTCACCTTATGTTCAGACCTTACAGTGGACCAAATTCTTCCGGGTCCGTCTAACACTTCCGGCGGTCACGGCGCAAAATAAAAGAGTTGTTTTTGGAGCAGACAGTGAAGGGGTGAAATAAATAACGTATCCTACTACTTTGAGCCGGTACACAGCAAGCAAGCGAGTATCCACTGTTAGCCAGGTCAGATAACGTTATCGTCGACAATGACGAGCACTTTCTTGTAAAACATACCTGGACTCCAACAAAGAAAGCTTCAGATGGTTTTCTCTCCTCCGAGGCAGCGCGAGCCATTAACGTTAATAAAGACCCGCAGACGTTAACGTAATTCCCTGGAATGCGAGACTTAACGAGCCAGTTACATGGCGTTGCATTCTTAGACATTGCCGTTTGCTTTTATTTGGTATGTTACATACAATTGGCTAAATTATTAGTTAATTCAGAGTTAGATGATATTGGAGCAGCGCAGCCATTTTTTATTTTATTTTATTATTACTTTTAGCCGGAAGTCGTAGGACGGCCACAGAACCGGGTCAAATGGGCGTGGCTACATAAGGTGAATAGACCTATAAGGTATATATAGTTTGAATCAGAATGAATCTCTTTATTGAACCCAAGCCTAAAATAATTTGGCGGTTAATCTCAGTTAGCAATTCAGGGTTTGACCAACCAGTTTGGCCACTGGTTGGTCAGTTCATTTGCTTTATCAGTGTCAGTTAAATTAACTGGAGGAGTTTCAAACAAATTGAACTCCACATGACATAACTCACCCAGATTGTAGAGAATGCAGGCTTGCTCATAGCTGATGTCATCATGGGTGACTGTTTTTCCAGAGAAGATCTCAGTCCTGAGAGAGACAAAGATAACAGTAGCACATCAGATAGATTGGAAAATACAGGGGAGTTTTGTACGCTGTGTGTGTGTGTGTGTGTGTGTGTGTGTGTGTGTGGGTGCGTGCGTTGTCCTACCATGAGATGGGCACCGCGGCCTCTTGTCCCGGGCCCAGCGGTACGCGGCTCTGGAGATAATGCAGCTGGCCAAAATACTTCCTCAGTGTGCTGCAGCCCTCAAAATCCCTTGTCACGTTCACTGCACTCTGCACACACACACACACACACACACACACACACACACACACACACACAGAGTTTCTTTTCTATTAAATCTGCTGTGTTTTTCCACCACAGCAAGATAAGTAGCAACTCTGCAAAAGAAAGTGAAGTACCGGTAATCTTAATTTGTGACAATCTTGTCATAAAGAAGGCTGGCTCTGATTACCATGACTTGCTTTCATTTATTTAATGGAGACCAGAGGTAATTAGTTGGTCGAGTTCAAACTGCTGATGTGATGATGCAAAAATCCCCCCCAAAGTTGATCCATGCAAACACTAGTTTCACAAGTCGCCAAAAGAGGATCTGAAGAATGAAGATGTTTTTAAACGATAACAATGCTCGTTCTTCAGGCCATTACGCACAGCGCAGCTGACTACAGCAGCTGCTTTAGTATTTTTAGCCGCATCTAATGATATAGGCCACGCCCATTTCTGTCTGACTAGATTTTCCGCCATTTTGAATTTTGTCCAAAACGTTTTTTTATTGTTGTGATTCCTCATTCAAATTTAGTCAGATCTTCACCAAACCAAAGCACACATCATCTGGGGACTGTCGTGCACAACACTGAGTTCACGTTTTTTGAAAAGACTGTACCGTTACTTGCGGTATAATCATTGACATATATATAATGGACCAACATTGACTTTGACACAGCAAAATGAAGCTCACTTCCCGATATTGTTTGATTTTGTTTGATTGGTTGAATGGATTAATGCTACACGGAAGTACGAGTAGAGGGGGCGGCTGCCCCTAGCGGCTGCCGGGGGAGTTAACGAATTTGTCTCACAGGCTTGAACTGACCTGCCATCTTGTTGTTCGCTTCTGGTTGCTAGCTTGCTGGCTGGTTGCAGTGGTGAAATGGTCCAGGAAAACAAATATAACTTTTAGTCTGGGCGAGTAGCAGTCCAGCCAGCCGACCACCGTCTTGTCCGGGGCCTGGCCAAGAGACCATGGTGTGGTGTGAGCCTCCAGCCTGCTAGCTGCTGCTAAACCTCCACAAGGTAAACTGCTATTATACTTATTATATCTCTGGGCAAACTCTAAACTTTATAACTGAGGTGGATTTGATCGCGCACTTGGTGCTCTGCTATGTTGGACTGAGTGGACTCATGTTTGTAAGCTAATGCTAGCTCCATTAGCATCGTGTGCTAACGTAAACATGTGAGCAAGGTGGTGAGTAGGGCTGGGCAATATAATCGATACGGCAATATATGGCGATATTTTATTTCCCGATACTGTATCGATACTACTATCGATACTTTTTTTTTTTTGCAGGCCATGCCATGCCAGGCCTCTGCATCTGCATGCGGGTCTGCATGGTGATATGTACTGCAACTACGCCTGAGTCTTGTATAGAAATCCAGTTGGATTCAGAACTACATCTCAATAGGACGAATCAGCGTGACGTCACTTGCCATCCAGAAATGCGGAACCCCCGCGGCAGTTAATAGTATGAGTTGTGCCAAACAAACGTTAATATCTCAAAAACCATACATCACATCGCTTATATTTTGACATTCTGAGTGAGAGCAGAAGTAGCCCAAGAGTTTGATGTATAATATATGCATGTTGTGTTAAAGTTGTGTGAACTGTCGCAGTTTTTAAAAGGTAAACAGAGTCAGCCGGCTAGAGTCAGACATTCAAGCCTCCCAAAGCTCATGCTCCATAGGGTTCCATTGCCGTTGCCACCCAGCATTTTGGTTTGTTTACCAAAATGCTGCTCTGCTGATCCCTCGTATACTGACCAGACCTAAACTCATTACACATTACATCTACACTTAAGCTCACATCTCACCCACCAATTCCTGACCTCACCACCAGTCTCAACAGAAGAAGGCTGAAGCCACTATGAATTCATATTTTCTGGGGTTCATTCTCAGCAGTCATAACATGGCAGTGAAAAGAGTGCTTGGGAACACTTCCTGGTCTTGTCTTCTTTGTTTTTAAAGAAGTAATGCCACCTTGTTTATAAGAGGGAGTAATTTAGGGTTTGGTTATTGGCTTGACTAGCACCAACCCTCTCATATGATCAAACGTGAGTTGATGGTCGACAAATCCCCGAGCTAAAACAATTTATATTCATACTTCATATTTTAGTCTAGCGAGTTTCGCATGCTGCCTGCCTACCTGCCGCAGTGTCTCCAGTTTCTTCAGCTGTTCGTTGTAGTTGTCTGGATTCTCTCCATAGTTCTTCAAGATGAACTGAGAGGAGAGGAGAGGAGAGGAGAGGAGAGGAGAGGAGAGGAGAGGAGAGGAGAGGAGAGGAGAGGAGAGGAGAGGAGAGGAGAGGAGCAACAGGTGAAGGAAGTGTATTTTAATACACCTACATGAGGTTAGATTACAGGTCTGATAAAACAGCTTTACCAACAGGAAGGAAAATCACCACTAGCTTCAAGCCAAATGCTGGGAAATTGTGACTGTCCTCTAGTCTCTACCAGCCACTTAGCCACGCCCACATAACCTGCCATCATGTGACTGTCCTCTAGTCTCTACTAGTGTCCTCTCTAGAGAGTGGCGTCAGCGGAGGACCAAAATGCGAGACTCATTAGCCAATGAACAGCCAGGAAGGGGTCTCGCACTACTTTTGCATGTTAAAATAAAGCTGATAAAGTACAATTTGATTCAGGAAAAAAAAACTTTCGGAGTACAACACAAACTGTCTATTTTGCTGCAACTCGACGGTGCTGCTTAATCCAGGACCTTACTTCCTGGAACTCTTGAGAGTAAAAAAAATGGTCCATTGGAGTGAATGGCACGTAACCCAGAGCCGTATAATAGAAGAGTTCCGACATCTCCATTCACTCCAATGGACCAGTTTTTTTCCAGGAAGTAGAAAGTGGAACTCTTGAGTAAAAGAAGCAGCACTGTCGAGTTGCAGAAAAATAGACAGTGTTGTACTTTGAAAGGGTTTTTCATCCCTTGAAATGAATCAAATTGTACATTATCGGCTTTATTTTAGCATGCAAAAGTAGCGCGAGACCCATTCCTGGCTGTTCATTGGCTAATGAGTCTCGCATTTTGGTCCTCCGCTGACGCCACTCTCTCTCTAGAGGACACTAACGTAACCTACCATCATGTGACTGTCCTCTAGTCTCTACTAGGGCTGCCACGATTAGTCGACTAGTCGCGATGACGTCGATGACCAAATTCGTCGCCGACGTATTTGGTCATCAACGTCATCGCTTGTTTTTTTTGTAGCTGAAAAAAGAAAAAAACGCTTGTTTTGTTTCCCCGAAGCTGCTGCTGCTGTCAAGTCAGCCAGAATGTAAAAGTATGTCATCTGCTTTAGGGCTTTCAAAAATAAAAACCCTTATTGTAACATTGGCATTCATATTAATTTTGAGTAATGCTTTACATCCACAGTTTCACTCGTAATCTTAACATTAGAGTCCGACCGATACTGGATTTTTGAGGCCGATGCCGATACCGATATTAGGGAGTAAAACAAATCCGATATCGATATATCGGCCGATAATATTTTTATTTTTTTTCCAGATTTTTTATCCAATTTTTATCCCCCATTAGTGCTAATTTTTAATTTATTTATCCTGGTTGCTGCTCCACCCTCTGCCGATCTGAGGAGAGCCAAAAACTGGCTCCATGCTTCCTCCAAGACATGGGCAGTTAGCCAGCCGCTTCTTTTCACCTGACACGGGAAGCTTCACCGGTAGGACATAGCACGTGGGAGGTTCGCGCTATTCCAACCAGTTCCCCTCCCTCCTAACAGGCGCCATTAACGACCAGAGGAGGCACCACATTAGCAACCAGGATATTGCATGTTTTGGTGAAGGGGTTCCTATATGAGGGAAACCCCCGGGAGGCACGGGGAGAACATGCAAACTCCACACTCCCTTTTGACGACCCCACCCGGGCGGTGGGAACTCGAGGACATGCGGCGGACGGGCACGCATTCCTTCAGCGTTCACAGCGTCCCAGGTGGGAATTGAACCCAGGACCTTCGAGCTGTGAGGTGACAGTGCTTACCACTACACCACCGTACCCCCCATTTCCTCACAAAAAGGTACAGGTAGTGCTTTTTCCATGCACAATGCAAACGTTATGTGTGAACAGCTCCATAAACAGCAGATTACCCCTGCTCGGTCATTACCATAGTAATAGATATTCGAAATTAACTGCAACATGTGTGTTTGATGTTTGTTTGATGTGTGTTGATGTTTGATCCCTGAGAAAGACTGAAACAATTTATTTGTGTTGATATTTTTGTTGCATACATAGTGCATAGTTTTTGGTTCCATTTCCATTCCACCTAGTAGTGCCCTAATTTTATTTTGCATTATTCCTTCAATGAATAGTACATATTTCTATTTCTATCATGTACTATTTTGCAGTTTTGCAATTTGCACTATTACATTTATTACATGCAAGTACATTGATGCCAGAAATAAATATGCTGCTACATGCTCTAAACGTTAAAGTTCATTAAAAGAACTTTTGAGTGAATTATCATCTTAATTATTTATTTTTATTTGGCACATGCTTAAAACAACTTGAAGCTAAATTTAGAAGCTGATGATAGCTAAATCAGAGCGATTGAGTAATTTTGCGATAGCTGCAATTTATGATCCGATTAGTCGACTAATCGTTAAAATAATCGGTGACTAGTCGACTATCAAAATAATCGTTTGTGGCAGCCCTACCAGCCACTTAGCCACGCAACCTGCCATCATGTGACTGTCCTCTAGTCTCTATGAGCCACTTAGCCACGCCCACGTAACCTGCCATCATGTGACTGTCCTCTAGTCTCTACCAGCCACTTAGCCACGCCCACATAACCTGCCATCATGTGACTGTCCTCTAGTCTCTACCAGCCACTTAGCCACGCCCACGTAACCTGCCATCATGTGACTGTCCTCTAGTCTCTACCAGCCACTTAGCCACGCCCACATAACCTGCCATCATGTGACTGTCCTCTAGTCTCTACCAGCCACTTAGCCACGCCCACATAACCTGTCATCATGTGACTGTCCTCTAGTCTCTACCAGCCACTTAGCCACGCCCACGTAACCTGCCATCATGTGACTGTCCTCTAGTCTCTACCAGCCACTTAGCCACGCCCACGTAACCTGCCATCATGTGACTGTCCTCTAGTCTCTACCAGCCACTTAGCCACGCCCACATAACCTGCCATCATGTGACCGTCCTCTAGTCTCTATGAGCCACTTAGCCACGCCCACATAACCTGCCATCATGTGACTGTCCTCTAGTCTCTATGAGCCACTTAGCCACGCCCACATAACCTGCCATCATGTGACGGTCCTCTAGTCTCTAGCAGCCACTTAGCCACGCCCACATAACCTGCCATCATGTGACCGTCCTCTAGTCTCTATGAGCCACTTAGCCACGCCCACATAACCTGCCATCATGTGACGGTCCTCTAGTCTCTAGCAGCCACTTAGCCACGCCCACATAACCTGCCATCATGTGACGGTCCTCAAGTCCAGTGGTTCTCAAATGGGGGTCCGCGGACCCCCAGGGGTCCGTGGCACTTTGCCAGGGGGTCCGCGAAAAGTTTTCAGGTTTAAAAAAAAAAAAAAAAAAATGGTTAAAAAGTTTTTTTTTTAATTAAAAAAAATGCTACATGTTACTTATTCCTTCTCCATCTACTTCCTACATGGTGCTAGTCTATCAAAATATCTTGGCTGTCATTGATTGTGTTGCATAGTGGTTTTCTGTACTGTTGACAAATTGTGATATTGCAAGTCGCTTTGGACAAAACAAAAGCATCTGCTAAATGACATAATGTAAATGTAATGTAATAAAAAAATATATATAGATATATATTTTTTTGCAAAATCTTCATAGTTCAACGAAAATAGTTTATGCTTTAAATCTAAAATGGTTCATGGATTACGTAAGGGATAATGGATAGTGAGCCGGTGATTACTGGCGAAATAATGACCGACAGGTGATATTGAGCCCGACGCGCAGCGGAGGGCTTAATCATTCACCTGAAGGTCATTATTTCCAGTAATCACCGGCTCACTATCCATTATCCCGCTTAGAACACGGCCTACAACTAAATCATTCAATAATCTGACAAAAATAATTATTCAAATAGATTTTTTAATAGCGTTTTCAACGACAAAGCGGTTTCATTCATAATTGGCACACAAGACACCACAGCTGCAACTGGTTGGCCTAATTAGTAGTGTCTTGCTGACAAAAGGCTCTTATCAACTGATTAATCCAGGTGTGGCAGAGCAGCGGTCGGTTGTCGAGAAATAATGACCGGTGAATATTGTTGATTGACCAATCAGAATCGAGTATTCAAGAGAGCCGTGTTCTAAATTCTAATAACAAACCTATCAAATTAAGTCAAGCATGTTACCGTGGAAACATTAATTAAGCTTAGCCCAAAATCACAAATCAGAATGAGGGGGTCCCCGGTATATTTTCTATCTTGTAAGGGGTCCTTGGCTGAAAAACATTTGAGAACCTCTGCTCTAGTCTCTAGCAGCCACTTACCCACGCCCACATAACCTGCCATCATGTGACTGTCCACTTAGCCACATAACCTGCTATCATTTGGAGGTCTTGTTCTAAGAAGGTCCAGTATTTCCCCTAGAATTTTTTTCAGGCCTGGAGGGACTTCAAAATCTAAACCGACCACATGGAGGACCCTCGCTGGCGACTGAAATTTTGGCCGTTTGAAGCCAGATTTGGATATATTAACATTAGGATTCGACTATGATGTCATTATTCATTCATATTAGTCATTTATATTATTAGTAAAAACAAATCACCAGGCCTGTACAATTGTAGGGGAAACACTGAGGTATTAGAAAAATCTAGCTGGCTGGTAAAACAGCCACAGCAGCTGGTGACTTTGGGATGTAACAGCTACTGTGTGGATATTAAAGAAAGATACGTTTATTTTACCTTTCAGTCCTGCTTGCCATCAAAATGGGGGGGGGGACACAACACTTTAATTTTCTTGTTTCAAACATTTTGCTTTTTATAGCAGAATGATATTTAACATGATCTGCAGGATATCAGTGCAGCATTCAACTCTCTTTGACCCTTGGCTAATTAATCCTTACTAAACTTTGGTCCTAAACAACGGGCTTAGCCTCATTCAAGCTGTGGACCTGTCCCTTTCCCTTGCCAAGACTTTCACTGTCTGTCCCCATGGTAAGCTGATCTAATGAGCGTCCAGCTACTAATGTCAGGTCAGGAGGTCAGACATACTCTACATGGCACTAGTTATTAGGGGTGGGGGAAAAAATCGATTCACCTAAGTATCGCGATTTTTAATGTCACGATTTTTTGAATCGATCTTTTATTCCAGAATCGATAATCGCAAAAAAAAAAAAAAAAAAATTTGGTGCTTGCAGTCAGGCCACTCACTGAACAACAGGCCAGGCGCCGCCTACTGGTTTACTAGTGGTTTTATTACTTTATTAGTTAGTCTGAAGTAATAATTACACTTCAGGGTTAAAGTGGGTGCATCTCATTGTAAAATTGGACTTCAAACGGCCCAAATCTGGCTTCAAACGGCCCAAATTGGGCTTCAAGCGGCCCAAATTTCACGCGCGTCGGCCCATATCGGCCTGGCCTGCTTGGTATCTAATGCCCTGCCTGAATTATGATCCCAGTCCGCCCCTGTTTTTAACTATATCGCCCAACCCTACTCATGATATATACGGTAATATACAGTCTCTAGTGTATGATTCAACTTTTCCCATGTTCTAATCTAGTGTAAAAAAGCAAACAAACTGAAAAAAGAAAAGAAAAAAATAAACAAAATCGCAATAAATCGTAATATCGAATCGCAATAATCGTAGAATCGCAATACTTAAGAATCGCAATATAAATCGAATCGGCACCCAAGAATCGTGATAGTATCGAATCGGGAGATAAGTGAATCGCCACAGCCCTATTATTTATGTCTTAGTCAGGGATCCACAGGCCCAAAAGCTCAAGAAAATGGGTTGAACCTGACATGGCATGCTATACTTTTTTTTGGTGTTTTATCTATTCATTTGGACATTAAGGTCCACTGAATGAGAGGTCTGCTCTGCCGGAAACCTTGCGAAAAAAAGTTGTGGCCATTTTTGGATATGAAGCCTTTATTTTTTGACCGAAAAATGTGAAAGAGTTTTTTTTCCTCAAAGTCCTCAGTGGGTTGCGTAGGCTGTCAATAAATTCATCCCAGGTACACAGAACATGTGTGTTGACAACACCAAGTTAAGAAATACACTTACAAAACCTTTCCAAATGATTTATAGCCATTTTCTATTACAAAAAAGCACTCGTTTTTTGAATTTTCTCCATTATTTTCATCTTTACTTTGTTAATAAGCAATTATATCCTGAAATATGACATCAGCCAATGTGTCATTCTTTTCAGCAGATATTATAGTCATTCCACACTAAAGATGATTAAAATCAACCCAAAATCAATGGATCTGTGGTGATTTTATTACCTTTATGCTCGAAATTCCTCAAGACATGTTTTTAGTTTTAACAAAACCCTGTACCCCAAAGACAATACTTGTAACACAAGAAATTCAAAACAACAAAATGATTTTAATCACAAAATGTACACTGCATGACAAGCCAAGAAAACAATTATTGTTATACAGCTTTGGATAGATTGTGACCAGTATCTAGAAAACATTAAATTAAACATTAGCTGAACAAAATTATTGAAGACAACACATTAACAAAAGAAAGAAAAAAGACTGGCAACAAGGTCTATAATATAACAAAATTAACTTTGCAATGAACAAAATAACTCAATCACTGTCACTGTCTTCAAGTGTGAGAAATAACTCAATCACTGTCACTGTCTTCAAGTGTGAGTTCAATCGTTGAACATTTGTTGGGGTCCCCAGTGCAGAGACATGCGATGACACACTTGACATTGGCTCTCACACAAGAGCATCCTTGGGCACACATGCTTTTCTTGCAGTGACAGTATTTGGTGTGTTTGAATTCTGCAGGTTTTGCCTCCTTCAGCATCACGGTTGCCATCAGCTTACCACTGACAAGCTCTCTGCCGAAGTCAATGGCAACAGGGTAGGTTGGTTGAGACATGTGTGCTCGCTTGCATACAGCCAACTGATGCAGGGCTCGGCGAAGGTGTAACTGGAACGAAGGCATCTTCGGTAGGTGGAAGGCAACGCATGTCTCCTTTGATATTGCCTAAGAGATGGGCTCGCAGTGCATCCAAATTACCACTGAAGTCACTCCTCTCATACAGTGACCATGTACCGCCTAGCCGCTGTCACAACATCTTCTTTAACATCCAGGCTTTCCCCAGGGTTACCTGGGTCTTCCAGGTGATCAACGTCAGTTTTGTAGCCGTGCTTTTTTCCTCTTCTGTAGAGATAGCTCACTGTGTCACATCCAGTCAGTAGGTGCTGAGGAGCATGGAGGAAAGATCTGCAGCTTGAACATCATTGTTCACTGCCAGGGCGTTTGCGATTGCATGAGCAGGTAGATATCCATCTTCTTTACCCACAGCTCCTGCAGGCCATCCATGTGTGCAATGTAGTATATGCACATCATGATCACGTCTGTGTCAGTAGCCACCACTACAGCCCGTTTGTGGTGCAGATGTTGTAATGAGTATGCAATGTGGGCAAACATCCTGGTAACTGCCTCCTCATGCTTCTCACAGGATAGTTCTGGAAGCTCAACCTGACAATCTGCTTTTAACAGAACAGTGCGACCAGGATCACGGAAAATTACATGGATGGCCTGCAGGAGCTGTGGGTAAAGAAGATGCAATCGCAGACGCCCTGGCAGTGAACTATGATGTTCAAGCTGCAGATCTTTCCTCCATGCTCCTCAGCACCTACATACTGACTGGATTCAAGATTCAAGATTCAAGATTTTTATTGTCACTCCGTAGTACAAGTATCACGTGTGAAATTCTTGTGCTGTAGGCTCCGTTACAACATAGTGCAGTATAACAGTGCAAAAACAGGGCATATAGATGCAAGCAATAACAGTAAACTTTTCCTTTTCTTTTCTAGCGTAGACACCTTAAAACATAAATAAACATTCTGTTTGCACAGGTGCAAATAACATAGGCATAATTATCATATGTAATGGTAGCAGCTGCTACATGATTGTTTATTTGTGTGTGTTAAGGAGTCTCGTGGCCTGCGGGAAGAAACTGTCCCTCAGGCGATTTGTTCGTGCTTTTGGGACCCTGTATCTCCTCCCTGAGGGTAACAGGGAGAACAGGCTGTTGTGGGGGTGGTATGTGTCCTTGATGATCTTCAGGGACGTCCTGAGGCACCGCTGATTGTACAGCTGCTGCAGTTCTGGTAGCTCACATCCTGTTACGTGCTGGGCCGCGCGCCTCACTCTTCTCAGTGCCCTGCGGTCCATGGTGGTACAGTTCCCGTACCAGGTGGTGAAGCAGCCAGTCAGCAGGCTTTCAATGATGCCTCTGTAGAAGTCCCTGAGGATTTTGGCCTTAGCCCAAATTTCTTCAGGCGTCTGAGTCTGTGTAGTCGCTGTTGGGCCTTTTTGACAACAGTGAAGATGGGGATAATATAGTGGACAGTGAAGCTGTCCACATTTTCCACCACTGTGCCATTGATGGTGATTGGGGGGTGTGCGCCCCCCCCCCCCCCCCCCCCCCCCTCCTGTAGTCTACAATGATCTCCTTGGTCTTGGATACATTTAGAGAGAGGTGGTTGTCCTGGCACCATTGTTCCCTCCACCTCCTTTCTGTAGGCCGTCTCGTCGCTCCTGGAGATCAGCCCCACGACTGCTGTGTCGTCTGCAAACTTCACGATGGTGTTCGAGGTTTGAGTCGCCACGCAGTCGTGGGTGTAGACGTCGTACCAGAAGGGGCTGGAGACGCATCCCTGGGGCACTCCTATGCTGATGGTCAGTGGGGAGGAGGTGAGGTTGCCCACTCTCACCACCTGGCGGCAGTCTGTCAGAAAGTCCAGGATCCAGTCACACATTGCTGTGTTTAGTCCCAGGACCTTGAGCTTGTGCTGTGACACAGTGAGCTATCTCTACAGCTAGCTCTACAGAAGAGGAAAAAAGCACGCCTACAAAACTGCCGTTGATCACCTGGAAGACCTTCTGCCCCTGTGCAGATACGGTAACCCTGGGGAAAGCCTGGATGTTAAAGAAGATGTTGTGACAGCGGCTAGGCGGTACATGGTGTCACTGTATGAGAGGAGTGACTTCAGTGGTAATTTGGATGCACTGCGAGCCCATCTCTTTGGCAATATCAAAGGAGACATGCGTTGCCTTCCACCTACCGAAGATGCCTTCATTCCAGTTACACCTTCGCCGAGCCCTGCATCAGTTGGCTGTATGCAAGCGAGCACACATGTCTCAACCAACCTACCCTGTTGCCATTGACTTTGGCAGAGAGCTTGTCAGTGGTAAGCTGATGGCAACCATGATGCTGAAGGAGGCAAAACCTGCAGAATTCAAACACACCAAATACTGTCACTGCAAGAAAAGCATGTGTGCCCGAGGATGCTCTTGTGTGAGAGCCAATGTCAAGTGTGTCATCGCATGTCTCTGCACTGGGGACCCCAACAAATGTTCAACGATTGAACTCACACTTGAAGACAGTGACAGATTGAGTTATTTCTCACACTTGAAGACAGTGACAGTGATTGAGTTATTTTGTTCATTGCAAAGTTAATTTTGTTATATTATAGACCTTGTTGCCAGTCTTTTTTCTTTCTTTTTTTAATGTGTTGTGTTCAATAATTTTGTTCAGCTAATGTTTAATTTAATGTTTTCTAGATACTGGTCACAATCTATCCAAATTAAGCTGTATAATAATTGTTTTGTTGGCTTGTCATCCAGTGTACATTTTGTGATTAAAATCATTTTGTTGTTTTCTATTGTCTTTGGGGTACAGGGTTTTGTTAAAACTAAAAACATGTCTCAAGGAATTTCGAGCATAAAGGTAATAAAATCACCACAGATCCATTGATTTTGGGTTGATTTTAATAATCTTTAGTGTGGAACGACTATAATATCTGCTGAACAGAATGACACATTGGCTGATGTCATATTTCAGGATATAATTGTTTACTAACAAAGTAAAGATGAAAATAATGGAGAAAATAAAAAAAACGAGTGCTTTTTTGTAATAGAAAATGGCTATAAATCATTTGGAAAGGTTTTGTAAGTGTATTTCTTAACTTGGTGTTGTCAACACACATGTTCTGTGTACCTGGGATTAATTTATTGACAGCCTACGCAACCCACAGAGGACTTTGAGGAAAAAAACCTCTTTCACATTTTTCGGTCAAAAAATAAAGGCTTCATATCCAAAAATGGCCACAACTTTTTTTCGCGAGGTTTCCGGCAGAGCAGACCTCTCATTCAGTGGACCTTAATGTCCAAATGAATAGATAAAACACAAACAAAAAGTATAGCATGCCATGTCAGGTCCTCTCAAATTTTGGGTGACTGGATCCCTGACTATCTGTCCAATATAATGAAATGATGCCAGCCGGATGGATGATGAAAAGATGTACAATGACACAGCATTGTCCCGGTTCACAATGTGTGCTGTTATCTCTTTCTCCATTGGCACCGTATTGAAATTAGCCCTGCTTGATGGATTATTTACATGCAAACCAAATTTACTACACGAGTTGGAAAAGGTCTTCTGCCATAATCTGAGCATGCTTGGAAGGCAACCTTAAACGGCCAGATTTTGCAATAGACACTTTATAGGTGATTATCTCCCATACAAAAAGGGAAACACGTGTGTTGGAGCTGAACAAACATTACCACATTCCACAAATACAACCGAATAAAACAAAAACACTCTCACCAAGCTGTCTCCTACTGTACACCCTTGCTTTTTCATAACTTTCTTGCAACAGCTAAAATGGGTGGACTGACTTGTTTTGATGAAACAAAGCAAACCTCACTTAACTGACTCAATTGGGACAAAAAAATGCAACTGCTATATCTGATCAATAATTACTGATTTTGTCATTCCTTTGTGAGCATTAGTGTGGCTCACTGACTGTCAGCCCCAACGTGACGCTACTACTGTACTTTGTGTATATATAATATATACACTCGTGCAGTATTAGGGTCACATAATGTTCCAAATTAGGCAAGAACGGCTGTTCAAAACACTCTCCTACGCGTCTCCGACATCCGATTGCAGATCTGAAGATATAATAGTCCTCCTAGGGAAGCCAGTAATTTAGCCGGGGTGGTTAAAATGATACTGCTGCATGAAACAACAGTTTCAACAACCGTCTTTCCACAGCCTGTGCTGTATTTAGGAGAGGAGAAGCTTCCTAGTGCCGAGAGGAGTATTTCATGACATGTTTTGCTTCCCACAGTTCCCTGGTGCGCTGGATTTGCGTTGATCACTGAGCCGCAGTCTCCTTGTGACTGCATGTGTTTGATCGCCGTGTGGAAGCGGTGCACCATGATAGTGAGATCAAACACACCCTGCTGTAAATTCAGCACAGGCTGTGGAAAGACTGCTTTTATACGGTTGTTTCGTGAAGCAGTATCCTTTAACCGCCCCGGCTAAATTACTGGCTTCCGTAGGAGGACTATCGTATCTTCGGATCTGCAATCGAACGTCGGAGACGGGTAGGCAGGCGCGGACTGCATAATCGGGCACGTCGGGCAAATGCCCGGTGGCCTGGCCTGCAAAAAAAAAAAAAAATTGGTGCCCCCAGTCAGGCCACTCACTGAACAGCAGGCCAGGCGCCACCTACTGGTTTACTAGTGGTGTTATTACTTTATTCAGGGTTAAAGTGGGTGCATCTCATTGTAAAATTGGACTCGGCCCAAATTGGGCTTCAAACGGCCCAAATTGGGCTTCAAACAGCCCAAATCTGGCTTCAAACAACCCAAATTGGGCTTCAAACGGCCCAAATCTGGCTTCAAACGGCCCATATTGGGCTTCAAACGGCCCAAATTGGGCTTCAAACGGCCCAAATTTTTCGTCGCCGCCCTTCGGACGCCGGCACGCACGTCGGCCCGTATCGGCCTGGCCTGCTTGGTATCTAATGCCCGGCCTGAATTAGAATCCCAGTCCGCCCCTGCAGGTAGGAGAGCGTTTTGAACAGCCTTCTTGCCTATTGCCTATTGGAAAGCTATGTGACCCTAATACTGCAGGAGTGTATATATTATATATACACAAAGTACAGTAGTAGGGTCACGTTGGGGCTAACTGACTGTAGGCCAATGGATTATTCCAGATAGAAATCAGCCAAGATGGCAAAGATCTGTCATTTTATCAAGATCAGGAAAAGGATATAGAAAATTGGGCAATTGATAAAGATGACAATGAGCAACTCTGTCACTGTCAGTCATTTAAACTCAGTGACAACGGTGACAACACTGGGAGTATGTTACTAAAATGCCACAAAATGTGTAATCTATTTTGTACTTTAAAATTAGACAGTCTACGAAAACCAATCTGAGGATTGTCATGTCACGTCACGATCAGATGAGCTGACAATGGCATTTAGTATGACTTTTGCTGTTAGCACAATAAGCCTTCGTTTTGGCAGTGAGCCGTGATTTCATAGCTTATAACGTTATCAGGAGCAAAACCTGCTGTGGTCAGGTGCATGTGACAGAGCTCACTGTTGATTCGTTTAATCTCAGCAGACAGCAGACTCACATTAGCTGGGCCCTGCTGGACTCAACGTTACGTTAGGAAAATGTAGGCTAGAGAGTGCTGCCTTATATGTGATCGCTGTTAGCAGTTATGGGTGAATTTTATGTGTACCGTCAGCCAGGTGACAATTATGAACTTGAACTTGACTGGCTTTTGTTTATTAGCAAGCAGCTAACATTAACTACGTGTGTTAGCAAACAAAGGCGGTGGTCAGGCAGGGAGGATTGCTAGATTCTAGCTAACGTTAGCTGAGCTATAGAAGCGCCCGGCTAGCGGGGTAAACTGAATCCCCAACCGACTGCGATAGCTAGTTTGTCTGTTGGCTAGGGTTCTAATGAGGTTATCCAGTCATCCGTAATCCCTGACTGTCTGGTTGACTTTCGACCCCAGCCCTGTTGCTCTGTCCCTCCCCACCCAGCTCACCTGCCTGACGGACGGGCTGAACTGGAAGTCGCCAGCCTCCTTCAGGTCCAGCCAGATCATCGGCATGCGGGGCACCGCCTCCATCGCGGCCCACGGCAGCTCGACACCGGGCTGTCAGCCGTTAACGATCTCAATGTCACGTCGATAGTTTTGTGGACGTTAACGGTTTTTAGCAGATAGATATCCCCCAAACAACTGTGTCATGTAGCCATTTACACGACAACCGGAAGCTGGGATGGGAAATGACGTAACCTCCCGATCCGCGTAGACTTGTGGGAGATGTAGTTACCGTAGGTTGGTGGTTGAAACACAGCTGTTTGACCTACTCAGTGTGTTCGTTTACTCACTCACTGTGTTGGACTTTTACTCACTATAAATGAGGTTACACTCTTCCTACGGTCCTACTTATTTTATGCTCAAAGAAACACATTTAATAAACAGAAAATACAGTTTAATTAAAATCCATTGTAGTGTGGTCTCTGGGTGTGCGGAGGACATCTGACACTAGTGGTCACCCTTCTTCGGTGGGGAACAGAGCATACTCAACAGCCAGGGCGACAGTGAAAGCAGCGACGCCCCACTTGAACCCTTTCGAAGCGGCCAGAGTACCTCCATGCCTCATTACATGCCCACGGATCCTTGAGACCCCAGGCTGCCAGCCTCTGCTGTGTGAATTCCAGCTGTGTTCCCTGTACCTTCCAATCCCGCCAGTCCGGCATGGACAGCTTGCTGTGATCGTGGTCAGGCCCCCATACATACCTACTCAATGTTTTGTTGTGACCTCTGCAGCCCATGCACCTACACTCCTATTTATAACTCTGCAGGGAAGGACTGATGATGTCACAATGTCTATGACATCAGTAAATCACACTACTGGTCCTACTTATAGCCTCTGCAGGCCCTGATGATGTCACATATGACATCATCAGTGATGTCACAAATCACTGATGCATAGAATTGGTGATGTCATTTGATGATGAGTGATCGTCACTCGGGCAATTGTGATGTCTAATGATGTCATCAGTGATGTCACTCAAGCAATTGTGACGTCATCAGTGCTCATGGTAAACACGACCAGGCCGTGTGTCCATCTAGCGTCTTTTTCTGACCGTTAAACGCTGGAAGTATGCTGGGGAGCGCTGATCTCAGCGCACAATATGCAAGGAAGCAGTCTGAAAGTAACGTTAGCTCAGTGCAGTAGCTAGCTTGATAGCTGACAGCTAACATTAGCTAACAACACACATAGTGATTTAGCCCGGCCACTAATTACTTGAGGTGTAGTTGTTGTGACTAGTAGTATCGCCAAAGTTGCGGGGCAAATTGCTATTCAGACTGTAAACGTCACTTCCTTTTCCGTGTCCTTGCCCCACTATTTACAGTCTGAACAGCAATTTGCGCCGCGACTTTGGCGATACTACTAGGCACAACACCATATTAGCCATATACGAGGGATCAGCAGATCAGCATTTTGGTAAACAAATCGCATCACTGGGTGGCAACTGCAATGGGACCCTATGGAGCGTGAGCTTTGGGAGGCTTGAGTGTCTGACTCTAGCCGGCTGACTGTTGACATTTAAAAAACTGCGACAGTTGACACAACTTCAACACGACATGCATATAGCCTACATCAAACTCTTGAGCTACTTCTGCTCTCACTAATGTCAAAATATAAACGATGTCGTGATGTATCGTTTTTGAGATTTTAACGTTTGTTTGGCACAACCATAGGGCACAACTCATACGAATAACTGCCACGGGGTTCTGCATTTCTGGGTGCAAGTGACGTCACGCTGATTCGTCCTTTGTTGAGTACCACAGACACAAGGTCCTTTGGGTTTCGTTAAGGAATGCAGACTACTTTTTACACTTTTCCATCCAGTGTTTGAATAAATGCGCCAAATCAGGATGTTGCCAAATGCATCAAGCTAGCTAAAAAACAACAGTAACTCCGGAAATTAAGCGATTTTGCCTTCAAAATATAAGCGTTGCACTTACGTCTAATTTAGGGACTGACCGCCACATTCTGTGTTCAGTAGACAGTCCTTGTATGTACTGTCTGCACGCGGTGGGAAAAAACACCAATTGTCTTTAAAAAAAATATATAAATAATGCGTTTTAGTACAGTCATAAAATGCTGTAACATGGTGGTGTCCAATGAGGGTTGTACTTTGAAGGTTCCAACCGGAAGTAGTATGATTTATTTGGTTGAATCTGCCTTGTCGCCGGCGCCATTTTTTTGGACCCACAAATAATAAAAACAAATTCTATTTGTTTTTTCCGAAGTTGCGAAAGTGTCTCCATATCAGCGTAATTTAAGAGTAACTGTTTTGACATCGTCGTTGTGAGGCAAGTATACCACACTAATTATTAATCCCAGAAATACCTGCTACATGAAATTAGAATAAAATAAGCGTTAAATGATAACTCCAAGGATAGCCACACATAGCAAACAAGCAAGTTTAGCCTTCTCCAGTCTGTGGTCGACGTGTATCGATATCAGTAACGTTAGTGATCGAAATCACATCCGAAGATATAATAGTTTAAGGTTATTTGTAAATCCGAGTGGAGTTGGTGAGAGCTGCAGCAGGAGACTTGGCGAACACGTTAGCGGATGTGGAAATAGCTTAACGTTAGCATTTGCTATCCGCAACTTCCACCGGAACAAAGCAAATACGAT
Source organism: Poromitra crassiceps (assembly GCF_964638095.1). Taxonomy (NCBI): domain Eukaryota; kingdom Metazoa; phylum Chordata; class Actinopteri; order Beryciformes; family Melamphaidae; genus Poromitra; species Poromitra crassiceps. Next base: position 112,005,902 of record NC_139623.1, read on the forward strand.
GTCAAACTAAACCTCAGATTACTATTTCCAATAATTGTTTGTGTCCCCCCCTGTCTTTTATCGAGTGAGAAAACAGATATGGTCAGTCTACCACTCGGCGATAGGCCGTGCGGAGGGAACCGCTGAAAGAAACTGCACAGATACAAGTAGTTGCTTCACTGCAAAACATACAACAGGACATAGGCTGACACAGTACAGTAGCACGGTATGACCAAATCAGTGACTGAATCTGGCCGAAGTTTCTGCGATATATTTGGTTATTATTGTTTAAGTTGCATATGCTTCGACAACCAATAGTCTAGTCTAGACATACTATTTTCCGTCCTTTGTTAGTTAACGCTAATTACATGTGATTCCCCTTGTTCAATTCTGTAATTATTTTTGCAGCAACAGTAAAATGATGTATTAACAACTAGGCCTGTAGCCTGCTAGTTAATTAGCAATTAGTTTGTTATTTACATATTTTAAAGTAATAATAATAATACTGATAGCCTGACAAGTTAAGTATAATAATACTGCTCTGTCCCTGTGTGTGTGAGTGCATCACAGTGTTTCTCCTCCCTGCCACTAGATGTCTCTGGTGTACCTGGGGAAGCAGCTGCTAGATGCAGCACGAGGCGGGCACGACGATGATGTCAGAACCCTGATGGCCAATGGGGCTCCATTCACCACAGACTGGGTGAGGCTGTTATGAGTTAATTAAGGAATAATCTCTCATGTAATCCAAAATAATCTGTGTGGACAGTCATCTGCTGCCCAGAGACACATGCTGTTGTTTGTCTCAGTGCATTTTTTTGACAGGAACACTGAGCAGCCACCAGTCTTGTCACTATGTCGAGTCTCGAGTCCCTAGTGTTTGAGTCCGAGTCATCAAAGAAGAGCCTGAGTCCAGTCCCCATTACCTGAGTCCGAGTCCAAGTTACTGAAGATGAGTGTGAAGGGTTAGCATGAAATTGAATAATGTCACAGTATTAATATAGCTATCAATATCTTATGCCAAATGATTAGGGCCGATTACAATTTTTTTTACAAAAAACAAAAAAACTGTCTTTATCAATCAACAAGTCAGAGTCCTCGTCTCCAACTTCCGAGTCCGAATGCATGAATGTTTGATTCCAAGTCCAAGTCATCAGTGCTCAAGTCCAAGTTGAGTCACAACTCCTGAAAATGAGTCCAGACGTTATTTTGTGTTTTGGTTTCCCATAATTTTGACAACCCCCAGAGGCACAAACTTGTTGCTTTCAGGTTGCTGTGGGTTATACGTCTAAACTCAAGAAAGAAACATAGAGCTAGTAATACTAACAGCAATAGAGTGAGAGTTTTTCCAGTGGAGAAAAAGTGAGTCTCACCAGTGAACCCAACCTGTCTTGTAGCTGTGTCTAGAAAGAAGCGCTCGCTGGGCGTCCGGGTAGTGTAGCGGTAGATCCCCTGCCTACCAACACAAGGGTCGCAGGCAGAAGTGTCATGCCCATTGAAACTGAGGGATCCAAAATTCTTGGCAGTCATAGTAGTAGGGCAACAATCCCCTTTTCAAACATGTGAAAATGAAATTCTGTTCGTTATTATAGGCATAGTTTGCATAGCTAGTTCGTTGGCTACTTGTGCCAGGCAGCTAAAAAAAAAAAAAAAAAAAAAACTTGTGCCAGGCAGCTAAAGTTAGCATTGTAATGTTAGCCATCCCTCAATCATGTTTACATGTCATGTAGAGCTGTTATGACAGTGAGCTGTTAGTTTCTGTTAGCAAAACGTTCCATTTGATGTCTCCAGGTCAAGATGCAGTTCTCTAAAATAATTAGCATTGTGAATATAATCTTTTTATGTGAATAACATTTTGGGTGGAGCAAGATTTAGCTATTTTTACAAGAAAAGTGGCAGCAGTGTAGAAGCTAGTGTAGAAGTGAGTGACTACCGTAAGCTAATAACATAATAGCACAAATAATTGACCCAAATCTCAAAATAAATATAAAGTATTTACCCTAGGAGCTAATATTGATCGTTAAAACTGAATAATGACATCACAACAGTCTAATCCTAATGTTAATTTAAAATAGAGACAATCTACACTATAATTGGAGTAGCATGTCTCTCTGTCCATCTCTCTGTCCTTCGCGTATCTCGAGAACCGTCGGTCGGATCGACTTCAAACTTGGCAAACACTGTTTTTGTGCAATTTCAATGTTACACACCTTCAATATTAATACATTTGTGTTGGATTCTGCCCCACCCCCCTCAACAACGAAACGAGCGCTCTCTAAAAGCCACAGCTGAAGGTGGGCGGAGTGACCAGGCCACAACAGACACCAGCACTCTCTCTGTGCTGTATGTACAAGGAATGGCTGCAAGCAGAGCCTGTTTGAATACCTCTACTAAAGCCTACTTTTCTCATCTTCCGCATAATGCACTGCGATTCTTCAGTGGACTGAAAAACAAGCCGCCACTAGGGTTGGCACGATGGACGATGGCATCGACCATCGTGATGGGCCGACCCCCCATCGACCTCTGAGCCTTCTACATCGGATCATCGTAATTAATTATCTGTTCGAATTAAAATTGTGCCATTTTAATAATGAAAAATGCCAAGTCCACTTACCGTAACACGCGGTTGACGCGCCGGCGGCATTAAACAACCCAGTTCAGTTCAGAGAAGCCTCCCCTGCCCCTCCTCCTCCCCATCCTGCGCTCTACTGCTTCTCTGAACTGGATGCGCTTGTTTAATGTCGCCGGGGCGTCCCCTGCGCATGAGAAGTCGGCTGTGTTGTGAAAACTTTTTAAGACAAAGGAGAAACTTCACGTTCTTTCCTGTTTTCAACCCAAAGTGAGTACAAGACTTCAACTGTGAATTGAACTCGCCTGTTTCCAAAGTGAAAGTTGGAGTCGCTACTCGCTCCAGATACAGCAGCTGAGTTTCTCTAGCCATTTCTCCTAAACTCTCTCATTACATTAGGTTCAAAAGCCCAAGCGAATCTAACGTTATATATGGCTATATATTAGGGGTGTCACAATATATCGTCCCACGAAATTTCGCGATAGTAAAACGTCACGATATGTATCGTTGAGATGAAATCTCATATCGTGAAGAAAAAAAAAAAAATTTTTTTTTTTTTTTTTTTTCCAAAAGTAGACAAAGAAACGTCTTTGTTTGTTGAAGTTCAATGTGTGGAAATTAGTTCAGTTGAACAAGTCTCTGAAGAGACACATGAGAAGTTATACAGGAGAGAAACCATTCAATTGAGTTTCTGGCAAAACTGTTTAGTGGACAGGAAAAACTGAAGATGCATAAAAAATAGACTAAGAAAAGTCTTGTTGTTTCAGTTTGAAGAAAAACTGAAGATGCATAATGAGAATTTATACTGCTGAGAAACCTTTTAGTTCAAAGTAAATCTAAGTGACGGTGTAACTCATTCAAGATAAGCCTTATCTCCAATCTCATGTTTTATCTAGTTGTTATTGTAATAACAATTTCCCACAACAGCATGTTTTGTATTTGTGCATTTCAAATAAAATACTACTTTCCAGTCATATATTGTCATTATTCAAGTTTAAAAAAATATTGTTAAAATCGTATCGTATCGTATCGTATCGTTATCGTGAACCCAGTATCGTGATACGTATCGTATCGTGAACTGAGTGTATCGTGACACCCCTACTATATATATATACATGGCTATACTGGCTATATATAGCCAGTAATTCAGTCCGTTTTCTGCCAGCTAGTTAAATTCAACACACACACGTTGTTGGTGAGGATCTGTAACGTTAACGTTATTTTTTTTGCGCCGTTCAAATTGCTGGTAGTGACAGCCACTGTGCACACTTCAGTCGCCTGGCTCTGTGCTGTAGCACAGAGCAGAGGCTAATAGCCTATCCAAGCCCGCTGGTATCATGTAGAGCTCAGCTGTCCTGTTGTTAACGTGAACGCATTGCAGCGGCTAGCCAAATGGAATTACAGCAACACAGCGACTTAATAAATAATTAATTATTCCCCCCACCCATTGACGATGCCATCGTCCAACACGATGTTTCACTGTGAAACAATCACAATGGGTATTTGGATGACATCGCACAACCCTATTATGAACGTTACTCTCCTTGACAACGGCTTAGTCCCGCCCGTTGGGCTTTTTATTGACGCTGATTGGCCAATCGTTAGTCCCCCTTGGCTCTGATTGGTGAATCGCTGGTAAAACTGGAGAAAAAGCATTTGCATATGACGATGCCAGACCAAGAGCATCCAAACTTAACTCTGTGGAGTGGGCGGATTCAAAGGTCTGGACCCAGGCAATGTACAGTAGAAGAGGTTGTAATGAATTAATTACATTGTGTTGTAATGAATTCATTGATTATGTTACATAATCTTCGATCTCATCCGTATGCTGTGTGGGCTCTTGCCCAGGGCAGGGACACTGGTAATGTGTTGCTTCATAAAAAATGCAGCGGTGGTGTGTCGGCACTGCTAAAGTCCCAGAGAGCCGGGAACATTTTCTGCATGCAGAGCATCAGTCTGAGCTGTCCACTCTTCTGCACAAATTTGCACATGATGTGAAACAAACTGACTACATTTACTAGTCACATATAGACAGCGAGCAGTAAATTATAAATGAATCGATAGATATATATATACTGCATATAGAACATCATAGCATTAATAAAATGATAATGAGAGAGGGAAGGGCCTGTAGGTTTTGCATGTAGCCTTGCATGTTAATAAATGCATGCGGGAGCTTCATACAGTATATTTATGCTGTTTATTGCTGTTTTTTTCTCTGAGCAGCCATGGCTGAAATTCTCGCATATGCAAACTTTGTTTTATTATGAAATTCGTAAAGTTAAACGTAAATGTGCACTGCAAATGCAAGTCTAAGAGTCGTCGCAGTGTCAAGTTAGCGTAGGAAGAGATGAGTACATCTGTGATCAGTGTTTGCGCATGATGCAGCATGACGTCTCCTTGCTGCAACTTGGAAGCGATCACATTTTTAACTTGTTCGAACAGCCTCATCCAACATAAGTTTTCTTCATGAATGTTCATAAAATGAAGCACAAATGAACCGCAGCAGATATTGCTCACTTAGGGTTATCATTTCCATTTCTGCTACTCCCGATCAGTGGATTAGCTGCTGTTTGCCCTAACGTAATGTATGACACCAAATGGCAGATGGAGCCCACAACAAACAAAGTCCCACATGTCCTCCTCGTAGGCCTAATACCACTAGGAGACTGATGGGAAAGGTTTTTCCCAGTCGGCAGCTTGTATTTACGGTAAATCCAAGATGACGTATAGAGGAAGAATTAGCCGACAGAATGTAGCTGCAGAGCTTCCTGGAGGTAGCCTGATATCAGACTGAATAGTCAACTCGTTAAACTCCGTTTGCATCTGGCTTCAGAAGCAGCCAAACTCAAGTTGGTGGAGTGGGTGGGTTTGAAGATGTGTACAGGGGAATCCTGGAGGAGTTGTGGGCCTCATTTAATGGAACATCACTGATAGGAAGAGTCTACTTGATAACCACGTTTTTTTACACCAGCACTCATCCTAATTTAATAGCACAAGTGAGTTATTACACAACGTCTCTATTGATAAAATCCCTAATGCTATGTACTGTACATCTATAATCTACTCCTTCCAGGCATCCATGACTAGCGCAGTGGTACAGGTCAGCAGGTTTGTGACTGTAAGGTTTCTGGTTTGAATCCCCAGATTGGCTGAGAAAATGTCAGTGCAGAAAGTGAGCAACGCTCTTCCCTTCCTAAATGACTCACTTTACTTTATTGCCACATCAAGTAGACTGTTGATCGGAATTTGCTGTAGCGCGCTCATAAAAAAACATCCGTTACACAAGATATCAAACTGAACAAGCCAGCAAACAAACAAACAAATGTCAACAAAATAAGACAAACTAAAGAGTAATAGATAATAAGTAAGACAGCAAGAATCAGATAGAAATACAGTGATTCAAAAAAGCAAAATTATAATCATGATCATGGTCGGAAACACAGTCGAGATGCCCTTAGCTGCCTTTGAGCAAAGTAGTTAATCCCCCCAAACATGTTTCAGTGGAGCCGTTGGACAGGGGTTCCCAAAGTGGGGTCTGGATCGGGGACTTCCCCAGGGGTCATTGAGGGTATACAGGGGGTCCCCAGAAAAATGAGCAATTGTTTTATTTCACCCTGTAAAACTTAACACAATGAGAGCATGTACTGTAAGGTTCTGTTTTACACCTCAGTTTCACTCACCAGGCACACCCAGCAGAATATAGGCCTACAGCAGGGATGGGCAACTTTGATGGTAGAGAGGGCCACAAAAAAATGTCCTCGCTACCAGAGGGCCAGATTTTGCAGAGGGCTGGGGGCCGAACGGTGCCGGCGCGAAAAATGTTGGGCATTTGAAGCCAGGTTTAGAGGAATAACTCATTTGAAATTAACAGTTGTTCTGATGTCATTATTTATATTTAGTCTTAACCACCAATATTTTATCCTTTTCTCACTCACTCCTATGTCACCACCTGCTCTCCCCGCAGGGCTTGAAATTAACTTTTTTGACCACCTGCCAATATGGCTGCTAGATTTTAAATTGACCAGCCAATTAGAATTTCCAATTAGCCAAAATGTTTTTCTTGAAATAAACCAGAATATGAGTGGGTAAATTTAAGCACAAGTATCAGTAAGTGGCCCGGGCTTTAGCTCAGGAGGTAGAGCGGGTCGGCCAATGACGCAAGGGTTGGCGGTTCAATCCCCGCTCCCTCCCAGCTGCTGTCGCTGTGTCCTTGGGCAAGACACCTAACCCTCCTTGCTCCCGATGGCACCCTGCGTGGCAGCCTGCCGCCATCGGTGTATGAATGGGTGAATGTAGACTATCTACTGATTGTAAAGCGCTTTGGATAAAAGCGCTATATAAATGCAGGCCATTTACCATTTACAAGCGTAAATATAAATTTCTAACCAATAAAACCATCAGATTTTTTGAACAATCTGGTCCCTCGGCACCCCACCCATCAAATAAAATAGCCTTTCTCTCCCTGACTCATAAATGGTTTTAGACGGATTGATCACCGATTATTCATTTATTTGGTGCAAGAGTCAGGGAGAGAAAGGCACATCTGTTTGATGGGAGGGGTGCTTCTTCACATGGGGTCTTTAGCATCAAAAACTCTTCTCAGGGTTCCATGGGACAAAATAATACATCATATTGATGAGGTCTGTTGGCTAAGGCAGATTTGTTTGGGGGGGGGGTCCTTGATATGACAATGTTCTGGAACCCCTGCTGTGGGAGACTGGTTGAAACCATAGATAGGGTGTATCGAAAATATGGACCGTGACGTCACCCGTGGTCAGAAGTGAGAATAGCCGCTATCGGTCTGTGATCATCGAGCTGTGTGATCGCTGGTTAAGTTAAAGTTAAGTTAAGTTAAGTTAAGTTAAGTTAAGTTACCCGAGTTAGCCGTTAGCCGTTAAGTTAATCGAGCTGTGTGATCGCTGGACAGGTGACCTGTCAATCACACCCCAAACATAGTCCACACTTGATCATCTATTACAGGGGATCAGGATGTCGGTAAACAAACGGCTTCAACAGACTTCTGTGTGTAGCTGCTGTTCATTTAAACAGCAGTTCATGGTGAAACCAAACCATGCCCTCTTTGAACTGCTCCTTCATACTTGAAGCTAGACACTGCATTTAAACTTTAAACGATTTACCACTTTTAGGACTCTATTCAATTAAATCAGCTTTATTTTATCTTTTGTACTGTTTGAGAGATTGCAGTTTAAGTTTTATATTTTTTTCATAATGGGACCCCATGGAGCCAGCCTTGAGTGTGTCTCACTCTAACAGGCTGTACTTGCTAAATTCACACATTTTAAAACTGCGAGAGTTCACACAACTTTAACACTACATACAGTACATACCGGTATGTATATTATACATGGGAGTCCAATGGAACTGGCAGCACTCACAGGTTAAGTTTCAAAAGGATTTTAATCCACACATCAGCAGTGCAATACAGATGCGTTTCAGCCTGTGGCTTTCCTCAGTGTTAAATGAGAGAATAGGTGTAACCCATATATATAAGGAGGCAAAACCAGGGAATGCATCCAGCTGGCACTAGGCATGGGTCGATTTCCGGTTTTACCGGTTCGGTTCGGTATACGAGCCCAAACCGGTTTGATCACGTGCAAACCGAAAAAACCTAAAAAAAAAAAAAATTTTTTTTTTTTTTTTTTTTTTTTTTTTTTTTTTTTTTTTTTTTTTTTTGCCAGTTTATTCTGATTGCACTATTGTTCGTATTAGCCTCTTCTCAAGTTGCACTAGTAGGCAAAAGTCTTATTTTGTTTATTATGTTGATGTTTGAAGAAAAGTTAAGCTGAATAGTTATGAGAAATAAAAACAGTGTGTTGTTACAGTTAAAAGGTTCTGCTTATTTGTATTCAGTGTTCGTGCTGGTTGGCAGCATACCAGCTTAGAGGTGCATTATCGCCACCAACTGCAGCCGCTTTGATACGTTTTTTGGGGGAATATCGAACCGGTTTCAAAATGTTCAAACCGACCCATGCCTAGGCCCTATATTGTGTGAATTTGTGAGTTTTGAAGTTTAGAAGGCAGCTCAGCTGTAAGCCAATCCATTCTGATTGCACTGCTTGTGTTTTTATTAGCCTTTTTCTCAAGTTGCACTATAGGCAGAAGTCTTATTTCATTTATTATTTTGATGTTTAGAAGAAAAGTTGAGCTGAATAGTTATGAGAAATAAATACAGGGTGTGTTTGTTACACAGGTGTCCTGCTTCTTTTTATTCAGTATCATTGCTGGTTGACAATACCAGCTTAGAGGTGTATTATCGCTATCAGGTGGACTGAAGTTGCACTACAGACAGTTATGGGCCACACTCAGGAGCCCTGCTTGAAATTTTTTTTTTTTTTTTTTTTTTTTTTTTTTTTAATTACAAAAAAAATCGGTATACCGGTTCGATCCGGTTTAGACGGCAATATCGAACCGGTTTTAAAATTTTCAAACCGACCCAGCCCTAGCTGGCACAGATCAATAATTAGGCAATCAGTATACATAGAAATACAAAAAATTCAATATAATATAGATGGCACATGTGAGAACCAACCAGTAACAGTGTTTCCCCTAGAAAATGTTTCAGGCCTGGAGGGATTTCCAAACGTACCCCGGCCGCAACGGTGGGGGCCCTCGCTGGCGACGCTAAGCTTTTAGCTAACCTGTTTGCATCTATGTTCTATAGATTTTTTTGGTACTGCTATTTTACATTGAAGTCAACGCGATGGGCTTGTGTTGTCCCCTAAAAAGGGGCACGGCCTTCATGTTTTGCAAATTACCCGGATGTGCTGGTCTCGTCTATGACAGGGTTGAGAGGCGGACGATATAGCATGTCGATGATTTGATTTGACAATTCTGGGGACTGGCTTTGGCATTGGCCAATCCTGGCGTGCTCCGCCCCCAAATCAAGTGGGATTCAGCGTGTTGTCGTGCGCTACGTGAGTGGGATCCACCGAGTACCAGGCAGCCACATGCTTCTGTGTGGAACGAGCGGACAATCCGATGCATGGGTGCTGCCCGTCCGCCTGGAATCTCCGAGGGGCGACCCCTGACAACCAGGCTCTCAGGCACGCACCATTTCCTTTCGCATATTGCGGTAAATACAATATTCCTGGAATGCGAGTTTTAACGAGCCAGTTACATTTCTTTGCATTCGTAGACATTACCGTTTGATTTATTTAGTATGTTACATACAATTGGCCAAGTTAGTAGTTAGTTTATGGGCTAGAAATTCTGTCAGATGACAGGCACTAGGCGCCATTTTCTCCTTCATTTGGAAGAGAAAATTATCCTGAAATGAAGATTTGATTGACAGCTGCCATGTCGTGATATGATTGGTTGAAATGGGGTAGAAATTTGATAGTACCGGTACTATGTAGGGCTGGGTCGGTTTGAAAATTTTAAAACCGGTTCGATATTGCCGTCTAAACCGGATCGAACCGGTATACCGATTTTTTTTGTAATTACCGTAATTTTTTTTTTTTTTTTTTTTTTTAAGCAGGGCTCCCGAGTGTGGCCCATAACTGTCTGTAGTGCAACTTCAGTCCACCTGATAGCGATAATACACCTCTAAGCTGGTATTGTCAACCAGCAATGATACTGAATAAAAAGAAGCAGGACACCTGTGTAACAAACACACCCTGTATTTATTTCTCATAACTATTCAGCTTAACTTTTCTTCAAACATCAACATAATAAACAAAATAAGACTTTTGCATACTAGTTCAACTTGAGAAGAGGCTAATACGAACAATAGTGCAATCGGAATGGACTGGCAAAAAAAAAAATAGGTTTTTTCGGTTCGCACGTGATCAAAGCGGTTTGGGCTCGTACACCGAACCGAACCGGTAAAACCGGAAATCGACCCATGCCTAGTACTATGTGACGTCGGCAAACTGTACATTACTGTTATGAATGAAATCTTGAAAAATGAACTTTTGATGTGGAAAAAGTGTGAAAAACGAAAGAAATTACATTTCTGTGATTTCTTTGGCATACATTATTAAATAGGTGCACTGACTACCCAGGTATTTGAACTAAAAGAAAAGAAAAGTCATTTTTGGGTTCAGCTCGACTTTAATAAAAACAAAAGCTATATTTATGTGTGTTGTCTCTGCAGCTGGGCACGTCTCCGCTGCACCTGGCCGCGCAGTACGGTCACCACTCCACGGCCGAGGTGCTGCTGCGTGCTGGCGTCAGCAGGGATGCCCGCACCAAGGTGGACAGGACCCCTCTGCACATGGCCGCCACAGAGGGACACTCCAGCATCGTGGAGCTGTTAGTCAGGGTGAGGGGAGCCGTGCGTGTGCGTACGTACAATGCGTACATATGTCATGAACCGATGTATGCATGTGTTTGTGTGTATAGATAGATAGATTAGATAGAATCAGTGATACTCAACCCGAGGCTCTAGAGCCACATGCAGCTCCTTTATCGGTAGTTGTGGCTCTTTTAAAGAGCGTGGTGCAGGTAAAAAATTACGAATAATTTACAGTTAGGAGAAAAAGGTGGCATTATAATTTACATGTTCAAAAAAATGCCATCTGTGCAGATAACACCTGTGATGACACTTGGGCTACTGTACTTACTGTAATAATAATAACATACAGTCAATGTGTACAGCAGAAAACATTCCAAAACACCAGACGTAATTATCGTATTTGTATGATAATTTACCACCAAAACCAATAGCATTTTGACCCTCTGTCTGGTACGATAGTCTGACACTGCCCAGAATGCATTTCGGCATTGACAGGAGAAAAAGAAAACTCCACTCCATTTCCCCCCCAAAGGCAACTGTTTACTTTCTGTTTAGTTTGGGCTCTATCTGTGGTTAATATGGCACTTTATAGTTTCAGTAGTCAAACGTAACTAATAGTAAAAACTAGTTGACCCCCAATATGCAATCGGTTTTTAAAAATTACGCCTATTTGCAAAGATACATTTGGGACCGACCATCTCAGCTCGTGTAAGCCACCTGCAGAATGGTCTGAGGCGGATAACTTTATCGTCGGAGACGGACACAAGTGTCACTCGCTGGAGCTCGTGAGAAGAAGATTTTTAGCTTCAGAGGGGAGGAGTTTTAGCTCCAGAGGGGGGAGGTGTTTTAGCTCCAGAGGGGAGGAGTTTTAGCTCCAGCGGGGGGGAGGAGTTTTAGCTCCAGAGGGGAGGAGTTTTAGCTGCAGAGTGGAGGAGTTTTAGCTCCAGATGGGAGGAGTTTTAGCTGCAGAGTGGAGGTGATGTACTGCAGCGAGCGGCCTCTCGACGGGCGGACAGGGAGTACGGAGGTAATGATCAGAGGGAACATTTATTGATTATTGTGTATTAAAATAGTCACAGGTGTTATTTCTGGATTTGCAGGGTTTTATGTGCGCATGGCAGATGCGTCACAAATACCAGTCTAGATGCAGCTATGTGTGGAGAAAAAACAAAAGAGAATCCTAATTGCTACATAAAAGTGCCACATATTAATGCAAAGTGGTGTCTAACCTGCATCATGCTCTTTAAGTGCTACTAAAAATTAAAAAGAATAAAGGGAGCAAAGGGACTTTTTCGGATTGTGGCTTTTGGATTTTTCAATGTGGCTCCTGAGTACGGAAAGGTTGTGTGCCACTGATACAGATAGATAGATAGATAGATAGATAGATAGATAGATAGATAGATAGATAGATAGATAGATAGATAGATAGATAGATAGATAGATAGATAGATATTATATATTATTATCAGGAGCGGACTGCATAATCGGGCACGTCGGGCAAATGCCCGGTGGCCTGGCCTGGCCTGGCCTGCAAAAAATAAAAATAAATTTGCAGGCCAGGCCAGGCCACTCACTGAACAGCAGGCCAGGCGCCGCCTACTGGTTTACTAGTGGTTTTATTACTTTATTCAGGGTTAAGGTGGGTGCATCTCATTGTAAAATTGGACTTGGCCCAAAAACAGCCCAAATCGGGCTTCAAACGGCCCAAATCTGGCTTTAAATGACCCAAATTGGGCTTCAAACAGCCCAAATCTGGCTTCAAACGGCCCAAATTGAGCTTCAAACGGCCCGTATCGGCCTGGCCTGCTTGGTATCTAATGCCCGGCCTGAATTATGATACCAGTCCGCCCCTGATTATTATTATTAACAAACCTTGGTTTTAGTGTTTGGACAATGTCCCTAGGTGTAACAAAAAGGATTTTCCAAACTTTGTAGTGCAAACACACAAAATCAAAGAAGTTTGTCTAATGTGTCTGACATCCTTTGAATCACATTTTGATCTCATTACCTTTGGTTGACCTACAACTCTCCTGTAAACAGTAACACCACCAGTCACTTTACCTTCCCTTACTTAATTAGCTACCAACATGTCTTCCCCCCTTTTCCTTCTTTTTTCTCCCTCCCCTCCTGCCACCGGGGGGCGCCGCATGTCCGCGCAGAGTGGCGCCGACATCAACGCCAAGGACATGCTGCAGATGACGGCGCTGCACTGGGCGGCCCAGCACGGCCACAGGGAGGTGGCCGAGCTGCTGCTGAGGTACGGCGCCGACCTGCACTCCCAGAGCAAGTTCGACAAGACTGCCTTCGACATCGCCATGGATACCAGCAACACCGAGCTGATGATTCTGCTACAGGTGGATAGAGGAGGAGAGGGCGGGGAGAGAGAGAGAGAGAGAGAGAGAGAGAGAGACATTCAGACTCTCTTGGGGATAGAAAAAAACAGGGAGGGGAGATGTCAAGAGAGATAGACAGATGATGGGAAGAGAGAGAGAGACAGAGGAACAAAATGTCGCTGACCAGCACAAACCTCTTATCTACAAAAAAAGCAATTTTTCACAAGGAAGGAAAAACATTACCACTTTAACATAGTGTAATAGTAGTAATAATAACAATAATAACCAGTAATATAACATATTTCACTGGTCCAAAGTAACTGAAAGTTTCACAGGTTGTTGAATAATAAATAAATCCATTTATGGAAAAAGAAAAGAAAATGGCTGAATTTGGAGAATGAGATAAGAGGTTTGCACCGGACAGCAACGAAATGACAGACATGGGTAGGAGAGAAGAGAGAGTGCAACAGGCCAAGCAGATTAGGGAGAGAGAGAGACTGATAGTCACATAGAAGACAGATGAGGCAGACAAGGAGTAGAGAGAGAGAGGAAGAAAAGAGAGCAGCCCTAATATTGATCTTCTAATATAATACATTTTCCCGTGAATGCTTGAAGCTTTAACCCGGTTAGACTCACCTTGTTTGGTTCTTAGCGCAACAAGATCTCGTAAACAGCTATAAACAATATTTTGAATAATGCACCAGGTTAGAGGGCTCCTTGTACAATTTTCAGCAGTAGTTCTTTGAGAATCTCTTTCATATCCAAGCAAAATTGGTTATTGTAACTGAAATATCTATATTGAATTGTAAATCTAATCGGGACCTTGTGTATCAGAACTGTATCGAATCGGGAAATCAGTTACGATACTCAGCCCTAAGAAACAGATGGACAGATAGATACAGAAGATGAGGGGAGGAAGAGAGTGAGCAATAGATACAGTAGATGTGGAGAGGGCAGGGGTCGAGAGAGACAGACAGACAGATAGATACAGAAGATGAGGGGAGGAAGAGAGTGAGCAATAGATACAGTAGATGTGGAGAGGGCAGGGGTCGAGAGAGACAGACAGACCGGGGGGGGGGGGGAGGCTTCAGACAGAGACAGATATTGGGGAGATAAACAGAGCGAAAGAGAGTGAGAAGAGAGAATAAAGAACGAGAGAGAGTGTGTGTGTGTGTGTGTGTGTGTGTGTGTGTGTGTGTGTGTGTGTGTGTGTGTGTGTGTGTGAGTGCGTTTGCATAGCCTCACAGGATTTAAAAATGCGTTTGATGTTCCCTAAGTGCGACTCTGTTGCTATGGTTTCAGTGGCCATGCAGCCTCTCTCGGTCTGGCAGCCATGTTGTTGCAAACTCATTTCCTGCCATAATAGCCACATTTAGACTCCATCTCACACGAAAAGCCCATTAAGTGTTATAACATATTTAACATACAAGGACTACTGACCCCAAGAATAAACTACTGTAAGAAACAACCATCATAGCAAAATGTTATTATTTCTTATTTCTCCTCAAAACATTATTAGTTATGTAATCAGAATCAGAATCAGAAAGACTTTAATGATCCCCGGGGGGGAAATTGGGACAAGTTACAGTAGCTCGCTCACAACACACACATAGCATAAAATAAACAGTAGTAAAATTTTAATGAATGCCATCTTAAACACACACACTCACCAGATTATTATTATTTTAGGAAAGTTACAGTTAATTCAATTATGTATTGTATTTCTGACTTTGAACATCATCTTACCTGAGGAAGAACAGTATTTAGGGTCGTCAGACAGAGCACATGAGGAAATCTGTGTCTGCAGTGTATGTGTCTGTCTCCTTCAAAATGACTGACAGAATGCCCCCAACCTCCCTGATAGTGTGTGATACTATCAGCAATTCTTTTGCTTTTGACTGCCATCCCCCAGGACCCCAATACATCGGTATCACCATCATCATAAAAATTGCCTAGGTGGGCGGGTGGTGTTTGTAGGTCATGATTTGCAGGCGGGTGTGTGTGTGTCTGTTAATCACAATTTTGGTCACGTTTTCATTGTGACATCATCAGTGGTCATGAATCATTGAAATTGTAGAATAAAGCACCTGTGAGATATGACAAAAGGTATACCTTTAATATGGTCGGCGAGTACCCCAGTTGGTATAATTAAAAGGAGCAGAATCGATAGTTAAGTATTATTCCCTTGTGTTCTGTCACATTGAAGTATTGGGAAGAGAATATTTGGGAGCGTGTGGGTTTTACATAAGGCCTGTCTTTATATAACAGAGGTGTGTGTGGGCTCCGCCGCGGGGATGTGGGAGGCTGTGGATCATCACCATTAGATCGCTGTACTCCTCAGATAGGAGCGTTCAACCAGCTGAGAAAGATGGTAGGGCCGTGAGCAAAAGCAACCGGGTGAGCAATACAACAACAAAAACATCGACACAAAACACCCACCCAATATATAATCCTATCTTCAGGTCGGCATGACTAAACAGCCTCTGGCAGAGAAAAAGGTCTGTAACAGATCTTTAGTGCCAGATGAGTCACTGCACCTGAAACTTTATATCACTTTTGTTTTTGTAGCACTTTTATTTTATTTTATTTTATCTCTTTTTTTAATCAATCCCCGCGCCCCGTTTCTCTCCCCAATTGTACTCGGCCAATTCCCCCTGCTGTCCCAGTCACTGCTCCTCCATCCCCTCTGCCAATCTGGGGAGAGTTATAGACTAGCACCATGCTTCCTCTGATACATGTGCAGTTGTCAGCCGCTTATTTTCACCTGACAACGAGGCGTTTCACCGGCAGGATGTAGCATGTGGGAGGATCACGCCGTTCCCCTCCCCTCACGAACGGACGCCCCGAAACCGACCAGAGGAGGTGCTAGTGCAGCGGTCTGGACTCATACCTTTAATCCGGCTTCCCACCCGTAGACACACACGGCCCAATCGTGCCTGTAGGGACACCCAACCCAAACCAGAGGTAACACAGGGGGCTTGAACCTGCGACCCTCGTGTTGGTAGGCAGGGAATCTTCTGCTGCGCTACCCGGGACGCTTGTGTAGCACTTTTCTAAAAGCAATGTTTGCGACCCAAAGAGACAAGTGATGTGAAAGTAGCACAATTAAATGAATAAAATAACGTTAATTAAAAAGAAGAATAAATAATGTGAATAAAAGGTAATAGAAGAGATAAACAGATAAAACAGAGACATAACTAGAACTTGACATAAAAGTGTGTGGCAAACCGCATGAATGCCCAGCCAAATAAAAGCTGTCCCCAAAAGAGACAGTAATAAATAACTAAATAAGCTAAATAACTAAATAATAAGTAATTTAGTAAAATGTAATAAGTACTGTAATAAAATGGAGATATGGAGTGATTCACATAAGAGCCTGTCTTTAAAAGTGTGTTTTTAGAAGGGCTGAATATCAAAATAAATGAACCCGCAAAGAATATATATTTTACCAGCCAAAATGATTAATATGCATTATTCATTGAAATAGGTCACCCTGTCCATTTTAAATTCTATTTCCTATATAGACTTGAGTACAGTGTGTTCATTTAAAATGTACTCACTCACTTATAATGTACATTGAATCATGAAGTGCAACATAATTCAATACAGCTGAAGCATTCAAGTGTTTCAGAAAGTTAGCTTAAAGAAAGAAAGAAACCTTATGTGTGTGTGCGTGTGGTTGAAGCCAAGGGTGTGGGTGAAGTCAGACCTCTTCCTTTGCAATCCGCCGCTATCACAGTAAAGGGCTCTATCTTCGCAACGGCGGTAATTTTGCGTTAGCGTCCGTTTTTCGCCGGAACAGCGCCGCGCAAAGCCCTAATTGTGGGCGTGTCGTCCCACTGCACTTCGCGTCATCTCGGCGCAAACCTCCATATGGGTGTGTTTATGCCCAAAAGTATGTTTGCAGGTGTGATCATGATTATGTCCATCCCCCTTAAAAGACACAGCGTCCTTCTCGTGTGCACAGAGTGAGAAAGAGGGCGAGAGAGAAAAGATAGCCTAGATGGGGAGAGCGAGGGGGGGGGGGAGAGGGGGCGAGAGAGAGAGAGAGATGTGAGGCTGTCATGCATAGAAATCAAATAAAACGTGCTCATGACCACCTGTGAATCACCTGTGTATTATTGCCATTTCACACGCTGAAGACGCTGCTGCCCAAACGTCTGTGTGGCAATAAAGGTATTCAACTTGGAGTGCTGTCCTCCTTTCTTGATGGCTGTCATGTAGAGTTCTCAACGGTCCTAAAAAATCTAATCCGACTCAACCCGCTTGAGACGCGGACCGAGCTCAACTCGCCCGCCGTTGTCACATACACTCACTCAGCCCGAGACCGACTCAGCGGAGCCCAACCAAAACAAAGTTATTAGACCTATAGGACATTATAAAAAGTGTTCAATTAATGCTGCCGCGGCTCAAATAATGGGAACGGTATGTATGTGTGTTACTGCCATAAATGTTTTTCAGCTTTCATGCTGTTATGGACGTATGCTTCTCCCTTTTCGGGCTCTCTCTCTCCTGCATCTCCGCTGCGGGGCTGCATGCGTAATTACGCAGCGTGCTGAGAGGCGATGAGTGATGCCGCTCTATTTGAAGTTGAATTTCGTTCCACCAGCAAACATTTTATTAATCAGCTATTTTTTATTCGTTTCTATTAATATATATACATCGAATCCCACCAATTTAGTCCATCATTTTCCCCTTGGCGCACATAAAGACACATGCTTCCGTCACTGTCTGCTTGATGGTGAGAGGGACTTCAGCTGTAGCCTACTCGTGACAAAACCAGACATCGAATTTTCAACAGTTAACTTGCAATAGCTAGGCCTAGGTTACTGGCTATTACTAGGAGATGAGGCAGTTAAGTTGAGCTGGGTAGTAACATTATAGCCCGACAGTATGCCCCGTGTCGCTCTCTCTCTCTAGTAGCCTAATGGTTGGAAAAGATCAACATTTGCTTTTTATTTTCTCCTACCCTTTCTCCTACCTAAAGTAATCTACTGTTACACCACAGACCTGTATGGCCGGGAATTATGTAGCGTAATAAAACCAGACAAATGAATTCTCATTTTTAAATCAATGTGTGTTTTTTCTGCAATGTAGGCTATAGTTGAAAATCAACGTGGCATTCCGTACGACGATAGGGCCCTAAGGTTGTACTACTATTCATTGGTGTGTGTGTGTGTGTGTGTGTGTGTGTGTGTGTGTGTGTACAGGACGGCATGCAAAACCAGGTGAACATGAACCCAGAGCCCCAGTACATCCTCCCTTCGGGGCTGGTCAGCCTGTCAGAGCTGGTCACTACTACCACCAAGCCCACCACAGGTAGGCAGCACACAAACACATACCCTAGAGTTCTCAACGGACCGGAAAATTCGAAATCGAACCGAACAACCGGACCGTTGTAGTCCGAGCCCGGCTGACCGAGATCGTCGCATACAATACTGAGCCCGAGACCGAACAAACCCGGAAAAACAAAAACAAAAAAGAAGTCGTTATTGCCAGAAAAGGCTGGGCAATTTATCCAGGCAGCGGCTCAAATCACATAGTACAAGTTTGAAAGAGAGCTGGAATGCCACAGACTAGCTGTGTTTTTACCCTACTGAGTTTTAAACAGTTTTCAGTCATTGAGACCACCCCCCATCCCCCAGCCTCTGTTTGACTATATCCCATTGGACAGAAGCATTCAGTAAAGCTGTGGTCTACTACATTCGCCGTGTAGTTACAGCAAACAGGAGATGTTGGATGAATAAATAAATAGCTACATTTTAACAAGTAGAGAACATCTTGACAATTGATTGACTCCAAAATGTATGATCAGCACCACGGACAGCTCCGAGTGCTCCCATAATACACACGCAGATACCCAGCACCCCCCGGCTCAAACCCGGCTTTTTCGGAATGAGAGCCTCAGAGTCAGCGGAGTGCACACCACATAGCTCATTCAGTATAAAATAATTCACAGACTCCATGTACTCCCAAGCCAAATAGAGTGAAACGTGTCCTTCTGTGTCCTCGTTATGCGGCAGGCAGCTGTGGATCTGCCTCTGGCTCTGACACATCTTCTCTGGTCCTGTCCCAAGCTTCACAGCTTCCGCACCACCATCTCTCTGCTTTACCCTGAAGTACGCCAGAGGGATTTCCCCCTATGCTGGGGTGTTCCCTATTCCCTATTCAATTTGTGCAAGCAAGAGCATTTTCTGTGGTTGCTTTTTCTCTGTTCTAATAATTGATGTGAAATGTACGCGGTGTAGATAATTTGTCGATGCATTTTCACGGTTCTCAAACAACAGCAGGATTATTAATCATTAAATTGTTCTCAAAAGGTCAACATGACTCCTCTCTTGTACGGAGGTTAGCTAGCTTGTTAGCATTTTGTGACTCCCAGATAATTAAATTGTAATGATCACGCAGTTGTTTGACAGCCGTGAAAAGGTTATGGTGATAAACAACACCAGATACAACCACAGAAAATGTAGATTTTTTTTTGCCCATAGAAATTGAGCAGGGCTCATCTCTTGTATTGCACTTTATGGCTACTAACAACCCATTGAAACGTCTCTTGTATGGAAGTTTGATAGCTTGTTAGCATTTTGTGACTTCCACATAATTAAATTGTAATGATCATGCAGTTGCTTGACAACCGCAAAAAGGTTATGGGTGATAAACAACACCAGATACAACCACAGAAAATGGGGGGAAAAGCCCATAGAAATTGAGCAGGGCTCGTCACTCGTATCTCACTTTGGTACTACTAACCCATTTGAAATGTCACGCCATTTTTACCTATGGTAGCAACAAAATAAAATAAAAGAATTGCAGAAGGAAGTCAAACCACCCAACTTCAAAACTTGTCTTAATGAGTACTTCACTGCTTTACAGATGCAAAGAATACATTTCTACAGATTGTTTTTTGCAAATATTTAAAGATTTGGCAGTTCATCTTAGACGTTACACAGACAGATCTTCTTCCTCTCCCCTTTACTGCTGTCTGAGGAAGAGCACTGAGCTCGCAGCGCGTTGCATATTCTGCCTGTTTACAGCCTATATACACAGCAAAGTACACCTACAGAGAGTATAGAGTATTTGTAACATTTCAACAGCTTATTAGTTGACATCCAACTCTGTAGATGTTTAACCAGTGCCCAATTCAGCCTCCCTCTTTGTGAAGCCTATGCGGAAATTGCATTCTTTCAAATGGCCAGTGGGGGGCGCAGTTTGTGTAGCACTCCCCAGGAACATCCATTCAACTCTATGGGAAACGAGCCAACTTCTCTCTCGGTCTATGTCTTAAATAAACACTTTCCAAATGAGTTTATGGTCTGAAAAAACAATTTCAAGTCTTTTTCATGCTCTCACATCCTCTGTTTTCTAAATTATAGCCCCATTTCGAGGAAAATAGGCGATGTACTTTGGATAATGAGAGCAGTAATACTTCCGCCCGTTAGAGGCAGCAATGGCAAGGCATCTAGTCTGCAGAAAGTACACGAATAAGAAATTTGTTAAGAAACCTAGCAAACAATGCTAGCAGATAGCAAGTCATAGTTTAGCAAATTATCAGACAATAGCGTTACTTTATGATATTTTAATAATGTTAGTAGACACACGTAACTGTATAGATGGCATACATGTAACGTGATGCTCATAACATGGCGGACCATTTAACGTTATCATGTATGTAAAGTAACGTTAAATGGTCTGCCCATGTTATACAGTAAGCGTCATAAGGTTATGTTAACGTGACATAACATCACAAGTTTTTGCAGACTTGAATGCTGTTGGTCGTTTGTTCAATTTGCTCTTCTGTATGGTATTGGACATTTAAAGATGATACACACTTGTCTTGAGGCATCCACCAAGCTCAGCAATTTAATATGTCATCCTTATTTGAAAACATACTTTATCGGATCGATAGAACTCAACATAGCCTAAGGTCTTGCACGAATATGTCTTCTGGTAAATTAGGCATATATAGTGATAATCCACCAAGCAATACTTGACACAAATATAGGTAACCATTTCACAGCAGTCCAGCCCACCATGGTGGAAAAGGAACCATTCTTAAAGTTTGAATTATATTGAAATATATGTTGCATGGTGTAGCCTTTGTGTATGCCGAATTGTTACAGATAACCATATTTCAAACAATATAAAGCATTCATTGATTTGAAGCAGTCGGTTGGTTCTCCATCTTCACATTCTTCTTCCTCTCGTCATTTGGTGTTTAACAGATCATGTATAGATGAGTATGTGACAATTCATGAAAAGTCCTACATATTCTCAGAATAATCTAGTAGCTCCAGCTGATGAGAATTAGGTGTGTGGAACAAGAAGCAAACAGAATGCTGTCAGGATGCCCCCCAAGAGTCTGGACTGTTAACTCAGCCATGATCCCACACACACACATCAAACAGGACTATCCATAAGGAACTTTATACAAAGACACTAACACACACCTACACTCAGCGCTAGTCACTTTGAACAATATACCGCTAATTACCACTTGCACTTCTGCTATTATTTGGACTATTCTGTTTGTTTGTTTTTTTACAGTGTTTGTCTTGTTATGTGCCTTATTGTGCCTTGTCCCCCCCAGAGCCCTATCTTAACTTATGAACTCCTAGTATTTTTATTGTATGTTTTATGGCAGAGGTTTTCAAAGTAGGAGGCGGGCCTCTCCAGGGGGGCTCCAAGCCGTTTCAGGGGAGGCATTCAGTGAATGGAAGTGAAGAAATATTACATTCGTTATCAAAAGGAGATCTCATAGAATAGCCTAAATGTGATTTGGTTAAAGATAGTTCAGAGATGCAGTAGTTTTGGGGAATTTTACAGTTTTTCCAACCTTCTCAGAGTCAGAAACTAATCATGCCTTTCATCCAGACACTTTTCTATGTATTTGTTGTTGTCTGAAGTATGTCAAACAGCAACATCAGGCTATCTCGGCTCAATTGTTGAGTGTCTGTGGGATCAAATAACATAATCATGATCCAATAGGACTTCAGAAATTAAGTGAGGGGGCCTTTTTCCAAGCTTTGTCTGGGGGGAGGCCCACAGTCTCAGACTTTGAAAACCCCTGTTTTTATCCCAGTATTTTATGCCCGTTATTTTGTTTTCTACTTGTATATTGACTGCACCGTGGATTGAGAGATACTTTGACTTTGACTGTGAGCTTGTTAACTCATTGAGTGCCAATGACGTCGATCGGCGTCAAAGTAAATAGTAACGTTGAGTGCCAAAGACGTCGATCGGCGTCAAATGCGTTTTTTGACGGTGGGACGTGGATCAAAGCCTCAGGCATCTCCTGTACAAATATTGTAGCTATTGAAGGTGTATAACCTATTTTACAGACTCATTAGGTGGCGACAGTGCTCTCCAGATTAGAGAAAGGTCAGGAAAACAGCAGGAAAAAGCCCCGTGATGAAAGAGAAACCGCTCATGCCGCAGCCAGAGCCATATAGATTGCTCTGGCTGGAGCTGACGTTGGCTGCGAACAGCAGTCAATCCGCGCCCACAACTGTCTCTGCTGTATAGTTTCTCCACACGATTAGCCGCCAGAAAAGCAGCACCCGACGCCGAAGGGCCAAACCATTCTCAGCAGTCCGGTTTGGCTTTTCCGTGTCGCGCTGGGAGCCGGCGCACAAAAACGGAGCACTCCGAAAATAGACGCTGGGTGCGTGAGGCTGTGTGTTAGTGTGGGGAGGAGTTTGCAGCTGAGGGGGGGAGAGGGGGGTGGGGCACGCAGGGCACCACACAACTACACCACGTCACTACATCAGAAAATATTAGCTTCACAGTCAGTGAATGTGCTTGAAATGCTTCATTTCACAAAAGGCGGAATATCTCAGCTTCTAAATTGAAACGCCTGTTTTTGCTTAAAACAACCTATCTTCTCCGGCTCATAACTAAAGAACGGAAAATGGTATCAATAAACTTTTTTTTGCTGATGATACAATAGAGTCTCCTCGTTCTTTGTGCGTGTTCGGTGTTTATATAGTAATATCACACAATATTCTGTGGGCCTCGAGAAATCACTGAAAACGCTCTGAAACTCTGGCACTGGGAGCGTCCGTTCTCCAAAAGTGGCTGGCACTCAATGAGTTAAACATCTACAGACAGACAAAAGCGAAGAAATTGAAACGTCAACTAATAAGCTGTTGAAATGTTACAAACACTGTAGACTCTGTAGGCGGACTATCCAAATGAAGTGTTACCAAAATACATCTTTTTTTTGTCCCTGAAAGCAACTTGATTGAGCTGTGGTTGCATAATATCGAGGCTCTCCCTGATGTTTCATCACACCTATGTCTTATCACAGCAGTCCTTGGCTGTTATCGCTAATAGCAGCTCACTCTTTTCTTCCCTTCAGTCAAATCAGAGGAGGCCATGGCTGCCGAGGCGGTGGACACAGCGTTTCAGCATGTGGTGGGCGACGGGGGCCAGAGGGTCATCACCATAGTGACGGACCAACATGGCAACCTGCACCCCGCCGGCCTCGGCCAACAGTTCTTCGTCACTATGCAGGGGCAGCAGAGTGAGTGGGAGACACATTGGCTCTCTACTCTGCCACCATTTTGTTAGAATCACACATCACACTGCAGCAAATGCCAGTTAGAGTGATGTGACACTTCTGCAGGATTTGACAGAAGGAGAATTCAAGCAAAACAGAGGCTTTGCAACTGCATCAGGAAACGTGAAGAAACTTTGGCTGGTGCAAACAGCCTCAAGATGTCACTGCAGTTCATTTGCATTGACTTGAGTTTGAAAGCAACCCGTGGAAAAACCTTGAAGGAGATCCTGACCACAAGCATCTCATCAGAAATGGGGTTCTAATGTGATGACCTCTGTGGAAAAATGTAAAAAAATAGACACTCAAAAGACAAATTTAGCAACATCTTGAGGCTGTTTGAGCTAAGCTGGTGACATCTTGGAGGTCCATTGGAGCTAAATGTAATAAACAATCAAATATAAACAACTAAATATAATAAACGAGTAACTGCTGTGCATTTACTGTACATTAGAGTCTGTTCTGAGTGCTGTTTTGTGTCTGCAGTGGTGGCGTTGCAGGCCAGCGCCATCACAGAGGAGGTAGTGGAGGAGGAGCCTCAGCAGCCCCCGCCCGCACGCAAAAGGAAGTCAGACTCTGCAGCCAATCACAGCAGCTCCATGGACAAGGTGAGCCAATACTGAGTAACCTCTTGAGAGTGCCATGTAAGTACAGTAGATGCACCAGCGTCAGTGGGGGCTAGAGACATTTTCTTCCTTAGACCGATTCTATGAAAATCTCAATGCATAGTTGGTGATTCAATGAGCAGGCCAGTGTTTTGATACTTGTAATCTTAATATATACCTTATCTAACTTTTCATTTTGTCTCATATGACAATTCGGTTGTATGCATTGCTCTTCTGTGAGTGCAAAATTATTGATTGACCATCCATAATGATCTATGGCTCTTTCTCAAGACGTCTCTCAGGGGGACTCTCTTCTCCATCTGCAGAGCATTCCTAGAGATAGATGACATGTATTTTACCATTAGCTTTAACTGCGGTAGCGCTCTGTGTGCATTCACTTGTACATAATGAGTGCAGTGTGGGATTCTCTCACACCCACTCTCAATAATGAGTTGCTCGTTTTAAAATGTATATTAGGAGGATTTTATTCCGTGACAAAGTTCCACTGTGCACAGAGGGTCTCACTTCCTGAAAAGACAGTCATGAGCATCTTAGTCATTATTTTACCATCACACTTCATGGTGCTGAAGAGCATACATGTTTACTTGTTATGTTGTTCTCATCACGACTATGGTTGGACTCATCATGGTAATAAAAAAAAACATGTTGTAATCAATCAATATTGTTAATATTCTTCTGGAGCTTGACAACATTAGCGAAGTTTGTATAGCCGTTTTCACACATGCACTTTATACCGGGAAATGAGCGGAAAGTGGTGCAATGCCTTTCATGTGTGAAAATTGTTTTCCGGCACAAGCGCGCCCCCACGATCGCTGATCTTTTACTAGCTCCTCGGTAGTGACAGGACCGGTATGCTGGCAGAGCGACTCAAGTGTGAAACGTGTCAAGTCATTTGCCGGTCCTTCTCTCATGGGCGAGGTGTACACACGTTGCTTAACGTTCACTTCCAGCATGCATAAGCTAATCATTCGCGCACATCAAAGCAAACTGGCGAAATTATCTTCTCGTCTCCTCTGCCCTACGTCCTCCTCCCCATGCCTGCTGCACAGCGCAGTGTGCAAGAGTTAAATGACCTTACAGCCAATGTTAAATCATCCAAAATTAACATGAAACAATAGCAGCTGAGCTGATAAATGCCGACTTGTTCAACGAGCAACAGGTTAGCGGATGTGATAGATAACATCATTAGGCTACATTCCCAAAACGAGTGTTATTTTGTGACGAGCAAACGTTTAACGTCGGAGTTCGACAAGGAAATGCGATGTGAGCAGGCATGCGCTGCAGTCATGTGGGCTGCAGTGCAGAGTAGTATCCAGGCAGCGTCAAGCCAGCGTAAACACAGCCGCCCAACGCTTGTATGTAGAGAAAGCAAATGCACGGAGCGAAATGTGGAAGTATTTTGCTTACGTTGCTGACAGCGAAGGCAAGCTCCTGGACACATCAAACGAAGCCAGTCTGTAAAAAGTGCTTCAACGCGACGCAGGTGAACGGATAAACATCGAACCAGCCAGGCTATTTCTCTCAGACAGGGATCCCAACGTCTTCAAAGATTTCAGTTCAAAGACTGGTTAGCGAATGTGAAGGATACAACATACATGCCCTCTTAAGTCAAACGAGTGTGATTTATTGTGTGACAAGCGAACTTATTTCACCATCGGAGTTTTGCCGACCCCCAAAAATTCCCCATCCAAGGGCACACGTCACTCCCCACCCGCTCTGCAGTGCCCCCCCGACCCCCGACCCCCCTCAAATACAGGTAATTTGACTGCTATATTCACACATGTGAGCCCTCAGGTGTGAAGGGAAATTCCGGGAAATGGCCGATATTGATTTACAGGCAATGTTCCTGTAAGCATGTGTGAAAACGACTTAAGAAAAATCCCACAAAGTGAGGAAGACGAGCCGTTTTGTTAGCAAAGCTCTCAGTAGCCCATTTTACACAGCCTGTGAAAGCCGTGATCGCTGTCGGATTATTACGCCTCGCCTCCTGTGTCAAAGTCACAGGGACAGAATGGCGAGTCATTTTGTGACTCCTTTCGTTACGTCAATGCAAGTAGTATCAGCCCCGAATCGATGTCTGTTTAAAAGGGTATGCTGCGCGGGAAGACGGGAATCTCAGCTCATTCATAAAAAATGACAGGACTGAGGGAAAACCACCTCCAGATTGAAGTTATAAGTTAACCAAAGTATATATTACGAGCCATTTGAAACCGTTAATTACGTTCGTCATGATCGTTAATATTCACAACATCTTGCGCTGTTTATGAACATCAACAACTCAACAACGCATGGTGTATTCAGGCTACATATAGTCCATTTAACTTTCGGAAGCCTTTGCGTTCAACGAGTGGACAGTCATTCATTGCGATAAGCTGCGTTATCTTGTGTGGCTAACGCGTTAGCTTGTCTGGCTAAAACGCATTAGCAATGCTATAGCATCAGGTCCTGCTGTCCTGGCGTCCACATGCCTGTGCTGAATGTCAGTTGAGTGGGTTAACGTTATATGTCAGTTTTTATCTGACACAGCCTACATACAAGTACAACCATATTTTCATTTACTGGCTCAGAATACTGCCAAACTGTGCTGGTTTTATGAGATGCCATCTCCCTTCCGCTCCTTTGACCTCTAACGTTACGGTCCACTCCCACTAGTAACACATGCCTGCTTTGTTTACATCCGGGTATTAGAGGAGGGGACCTAGAGTCTACACACCTCATTTCAATGTGGGAGGGAGGGGTGGATGCTATCTAAAAGCACACTCCGGGGCGGAAATATGGCGGGGCTGCTTGGTTCTATGTAAAAGTGCAGAGGGTTGTCAGAGTAAAGTTAATTGATTGACTGCTTATTGATTGATTGTTGATCATTGTAGACTCTGTTTAGGGGGGCTGAAAACCTCTCTGCTGCCCCCAGAGGCTGCAGGGCCCCACTCGTGATGAGGCACACCTATTGACCTTCAGCAGGCAGGTCTAGCGGCGGCGGTCCTCTCTTGCAGTGCTGGGCGTGTACCCACGTTCCTCTCTCCCCCACCTTGATGGCTGTGTGTGTGTGTGAAGAAGTACCTAATATGGGCCAGCCCAGCGCGCTAGCGCAGCACTTGACCAGTTTCACTTTCAGTGTTGCGTTCTCACGTGCAACTGCTCCTCCGCTCTGCGGATGATAAGCACAGTGGGTTTTCAAATCAATACCATAGTAATCTCTCCTATCTGGCTGATTACTTGGTTGACAAAATGTGCTCCATTATCACTGCTAATCATTCCAAGGTGGGGAATAGAGAGCTCCAGGAACGAGTCCGGAAATCATCGATGCTAACAGCCCTGGTTCTTCACAGTTTTCGCCTATGGGAGTTTTGAATGGGTTTTTGGCGCGATGCTTCTAATAATCTCTCTGGGCAACGCTGGCTTAATCAAACGCGAACCAGTGTTTAGTAACATCATCTTCACACATGAAGACCACTTTTATGAGTTTTGAAGCTTTTATGTGCCGTTAAAAGGGTGGCTAGCTAGCAAACGGCTAAATGAGACTACAATGTCGACGCGGATATTATACGTCATCACGAGTGAACGCGGAAATTCTTTCTCTCGCAAATCAATGCGTGGACGCCTATGCGACACTGTGTGTACCGTAAATTCCGGACTATAAGCCGCACCTTTTTTTCCGTTTTTTGGGCTTTTTTGGCCCCTGCGGCTTATATAACGGTGCGGCTTATCTATGGATTTTTTCAAAAAAAAAAAAAAAAATCTCTCTTTTTTAGCACTCTTTCTAACTATAAATCCTATATAACTATAATAAGTTTTAATTTCCTCTCTTGCCCTCTTTTCACCACACTGTATGACACTGTATGACACTGTGCACTGTAAAAAACAACACAGGTGGTGTTGTGTTATGTTGTTTTGTTGAAATGTTAATAAATGGGAGCTTCCTCAAACAGCCATCTCTTTCCCGACAATCCCCTCTGTGCATGAACCCTTACATATGGTAATTAAACATTAAAACACAATAAAAAAAAAAAAAAAAAAACATTAAAACACCCGCGGCTTATAGTCCGGTGCGGCTTATATAAGAAAAAAATAGTCAACTTTGAAGGTGCGGCTTATACACCGGTGCGGCTTATAGTCCGGAATTTACGGTAGTTCTGGATTAGCTTAGCACAAGCTTTTTACCTCTAGGGCTCGCAGTTACGCTTCAAAACTCGTGAAAGTGGTCCTCATGTGTGAAGATTATCCCGCTGAACCTTGGTTCGCGTTTGATTAAACTTGCGTTGCCCACAGACATTATTTGAAGCATCGCGCCAAAAACCCATTCAAAAATCCCATAGACAGAAACAGTGAAGAACCAGGAAGTTCGGGACTTCCGCATTCAGCCTACAAAAATACGTCATCCCTGGAGCTCTCTATACCTAGGATGATGCATGGCTCACATCTGAGACACTCACTTTGAGTGTCTCTTCTGCTGGAAAGCAGTTTGTTATGTCGAAAAGGCATACCCACCTGGAGAGGAGGGGATAACGTCAATAAGCAGTCAATCAATTCATTTTACTCTGACAGGGGCCTAATGGCGGATCTTCTCTTTATACTCTTTACACCAATATTGTGGGATTTCTGTGTAAAAGTGTCTAGTGTCACCTACCTTTATTTCACCTACATTCTGACAGCAATGGGAAAATTGTATCCACTGCACTGAAATACAGTATGACAATGTCCCCCCCCCCCGCCCTCCCACACACACACAAAGAAAAATCATCCAAATACAACTTCTGTGGAAAGCTCCTTATCTGTTTTGGTTGTGGTTGACATTGCAGTGTTTGGTTTGCTGTAAAAAAAAAAATCCCAAGTGCATGTGGGTTAAGTGTGGAAAAAGGTGAAAATAAATATCACAAGCTAACAAAATCTACAGAAAGCATTTGCTCATCCAACCTCCATTTTGTGCTTTGTCCAGAAGGCCAAAGAGAACCGCGAGCAGCTCCAACGCCAGCTGCAGGAGGCCAACCGGAAAGCCCAGGAGTACCACCAGCAGCTCCTGCAGAAGGAGCGGGAGACTGAGCAGTACCGCCTCAGACTGGAGCAAGCCATGGCTGTTAGCGCCAGCAATGACATCACCACCACGGTCACCACAGGGGCCACCGTCACCCCAGGGGCCACCACCGACGCCACTGTGCAGACCAACGGTGCTGCACTAAAGCAGGAGGAGGAGGTGGGTAGGGAGGAAATATGTCGCCCTGTTGAGTGAAATAAGTCAGCAAAGGTTAGCGGGGATTTCCTGTGTTACCTCCGGCTTGGTCGGGCCGTACAGGCACAATTGGCACAATTGTCTGCGGCTGGGAAGCCGGATGAAGGCTATGTGTCCTGGTCAATGGAGGGGAACTGGGGGAATAGCGTAATACTCCCATGTGCTACAGCCTGCTGGTGAAAGTCCTCGCTGACTGGGACAACTCGGCGGGGGGAATTGGCAAAGTACAATCGGGGAGAAAAGTGGGGAAACATCTGGGGGTGGCGTGGTATCGGAGTCAGCAAAGGTTTATCATTTCCTGTGAATGTCTTTATTCAACATGCATGGGTCAATTTCAAAGAAGTGGCAAAGAAAGTCAAATCCTATCTTCTTTATTCACCTTATTCACCACGCCCACTTTTTCTCTCTTCCACGTTAGACGCAATTGTATTTGTTCTTCTGGTTCCGCGCTAGTTGGCGGCCAATTTCAAAACAAAACGTGAATGAAGTTTGGCAACATTCAGCAGCTGCACTGCGGCCAACTTCAGTTACATGTCCATAGGGTTACTGCTGCGAGGAGCCGATGGCTGTAACCTTTCAGCATTTAACGTTAGTTACAAAAGTACGTCGACAGTGTTTTCTCACTGCCAGTACAGCAGGGTTTGACAGATACTAGCTAGTCCGACTGTCAGCACAGCCAGCGCTCTCAGTCCTCGCTGCTCGTTAAATTTCCAAATAGGCGTTATTCTGATCAACTGGTCACATATTTGGAATGTTATGTTCTCACCCGAAAAAATATGAAAACTTTAAAACGGTTTGTTTGTTTTGCTTGAAAACAGCTTTTTGGCAAGTCTTAAAATTACTACGGTAGGCGTCATCTACTTCCGTGTCTAAAACGGAAAGACGATTACAAAATGACGTCATGCATAATCATATAGTAAACTTAGGCCCAATCCCAATTCTTATTTTTACCCCTACCCTACCCCTTGTTTTTGAGTGCCCCTTGCTTTGGCCCTTGCCCTTCAAAACGGAGCCACAAGGGGTAGGGATGAAAACAGTCGCCTAGGAAATGGGACACCACTCATTACTTCATCATTTTGGCCAACTGTGATAATAAAGCTATGGTTCAAACAGCTTGATTGAAGTCTGCAGATTCTCATAGATACACTATTTTGTCATCATATTGCAGTATCAGAAATTAATTAAATTAATTATAACTAATTCATATTTAAATTATACTATTTTATTAGTTGACTGCTCAGGTTGTCACTGGAAAACATTATTATAACATTATAGTAGGCTAGCTTACTATATAGTATAGCTTATTCAAATTTACGTTGATATTGTACATAATAATAATATTCTGTTGTTGTTTTTTGCATTTTATTCTGGCGATTGGGTTGCTTCATAATCGGGAGATTAAACTGTCCCGTGTGGTTTTCGCTGGGTCGGGTGTCCAAAAATAATGTATTTTATAGCTCCATAGTCACATTTCAGTGTTACATGCTTTTTACACGGACCTGATTGCAGATGCTGGCTGGCGCTTCTGTTCCCAGTTTGGAAGCGGGCGCCCATACTGTCTATGTTCAAGTAGTTGCAAAATACCTAACCAAAACTTACCAAAAAAATATGTTGAAACACGCATTTCAAAACTCGATATTCGCTGTTTCTCCTCTTCCAGGACCAGGGCACACACACACGCAGGCTGTCCCCTCCTGCACTGCCTGCAAACGGGCAACCTGCCTCGGCTGAGTGACGCGGGGTAGTTGTGGCTTGCGGGTAGCTGTGGCTCCAATTGCAATCCGATTTTTTATTCTGAAATGTTGCCACAAACCAATTCCACACATCCAGAGCATCCAGAGTCCTTTGTATCGACATTCAAATCAGATATAAACGTTTGTTTGTCACTTTTGGCTAATTTCTTGCTGATTAATAGTGATTTCCTTGTCAGGACTCGCTTTGGAGTGTGCCCGTGGAAAATCTCTGTTTAGAGGGCCAGTAACCCCTCCCCCTTGGCCTTCACCCTAGGTCTGATGCAAAAAAGAATGGGGACACCCTGCCTACCCCTTCACATGAAGGCACAAAACGGAGGGTTACGGGCTAAGCGATAGGCGGGAGACAAGTGGGTTTACGTGCAGACACTTGGTGGCCAATAAACACTTGGAGAACTTGGAAAGCTGAGCACTTGGTAGCTGGAAACTGCAAAGGTTGGAAATTGGGAACTGTTGCAGAAGGTCGCCGTGTGATGAATCTATGAACAACTGCCGAAGATTGGCAGAACTCACTCTTATAGTTCCTGGGCATGACATCACTTTACATTATGACATCATCTGTGAGATATGACATCATCAGTGGAACATCAAGAGTGACATCATCCCCATCGATTAGTATCGGACGGAGTTACCCACTTGATTGGAACCTTAAAGCTATAAAGTATCTGGGGGTCTGGATAACACAGTATTTGGATAACATATACGGGAAGAATTATAACCCTAATAACACGCAAATAAAAGATGATTTAAGTCGATGGTCTCTGCTCCCATTGGACATTAGTAACAGAATAGAAACTATTAAAATGAATATCTTACAGAGATTATTATACCTCTTTATGTCTCTGCCAGTCAAAATCCCCCCCAAACAATTAAATGAATGGGACAAGCAAATATGGACCCAATCTCTGCATTTACTTTACATAGCTGGTTTTCTATTGTTAAACAGCTCAAAATAGAAGAGCATTCAAAAAGAGTGAGATGGATGGCATATGACACAGCATTTTTTACCAGCAAAGATGGATCAAAGCTTTCAACTCTGGAGTAACAAAGGGATTACCACATTTTGTAAAAGAATGGAAGAGAATAAACTGCAGAGCTTTCAGGCTTTGAAAGTTGCTTACGACTTGGAGAAGTCCGATTTTCATAGATACCTTCAACTGCGAGATTATTTTCTCTGTGAAATCCAGGGACGAGGTCCACATGCAAATCCAAGTCAACTGCTACAATTAACACGTTCACTGCCAACAACGTGTAAACACGTTTTCAGAATCCAGCTGTTGACTGCCAGCGACGTGTAAACACGTTTTCAGAATCAAAATTTTTTTTTTGACGGTGGGACGTTGATCTAACCCTTTTACGTCTCTTATATAAGTATTGGACGTGTACAACGTGTACAACCCATTCCACCGACCCACTAAGTGGCGACAAGGAAGTAGGAAGGCAAGCAAAAAGCAGTGTGATCCATTTCCATTCTCATGAAAATGGATTGGCGGAGGCGCTTTCGTTTCCGCGCTGATTGCTGGCGGTGCGGGATTGCAAACGTGCATGGTGGATTGCGGATGGAGCACACTTTGAGGCACGCAGCGTAAATATGACCAGAGTCGCAGGGGCTTCATCGGAGCTCTCGGCCAGGGCTCCGGGAGGCGGGCGAGTCCAGCCGGGCTTCCTCGGGGAGCGGCCACGCAGACAGGCACAGCCAGGCACAGCCGCACAGCGGCAGCGGGGCAGTGAGACTGGTGACACGCTTGTGGTGCAGCAGGCTATTTTGCAAATTGGAAACAGCCATAAAAGGCTTTTAGAATGGGATTTTCAACCCATTCTTTTTTGTTTCTTTTTCGCTCTAATTTAGAGTAATTTAATTTCTATTCAGAAATTTATTTGAGAGGTCGAGAGTATGAGAAAGTGCATTTGCACAGGTAGGAAAGTGCTTGTGACACGGCGCTGCAGTCAAGAAGAACGCCCACGGAGGGAGGAGTTGAGCAGAGGGGAGTTTCCTGCTGTTATGGAGGAAATTACTGTTCAAAACTATTGTTTAGGTCTTACTGATGCCAAAAATGAATGGTTAAAGTGATCGAATTTCACAAAAAGCCGTTTATCTCTGAATATTTTTTCTGACGCTAAAACCATGCTGTATTCAATTGCTAATGCTTACATAACTACTAACTCTACAAACTACCGTAAATTCCGGACTATAAGACGCACCGGTGTATAAGCCGCGGGACCAAAATTGACTATTTTTTTCTTCTATAAGCCGCACCGGACTATAAGCCGCGGGTGTTTTGATGTTTAATTACCATATGAAAGGGTTCGTGCACAGAGAGGAATGTCGGGAAAGAGATCGCTGTTTGGGGAAGCTCCCATTTATTAACATTTCAACAAAACAAAACAAAAGTCAGGTCACTAATCCCCAGACAAAATCACACAACAATAGGCTACCGTATATGTGCAGCAAACCTGTAACCAGAGAAGTCAAGTCACTAATCCTCGTCTTCCTCTTCTTCCTGCGTACTGAAACCACCAAAGTCCTCATCTTCAGTGTCGGAAACGAACAGGTTCAGGGTGGCTTCGTCAACCACTCTCCTCTCTCCTTCAGGTGCCATGGCACGAGTCCGATACCTCACGAGTCCGACACCTCACGAGTCCGAAAAAAGAGGCTAACTTCCCCCAGACCCTAACCCAAAACCTAACCTCTCCCACCCCCACGCCTAAACCTAACATCCCCCAGACCCTAACCCAAAACCTAACCTCTCCCACCCCCACGCCTAAACCTAACCTCCCCCAGACCCTAACCCAAAACCATGAGGTGTCGGACTCGTGAGGTATCGGACTCGTGAGGTATCGGACTAGGGGGCAGTCCCCGTGGCGTCATCCTCTTCATCCCGCAGCAGTCCAGCGTTTTGGAACCCGTTGGTAATTGTGGATGTTTTCACACTCCTATAATATTCCGTGATCTTCCTTTGTGTGAATTCGCCGAAGTTTGTGATTTTCTCCTGATAGTCGGGAGGGAGTTGTTCAGTAGTTCTCCCCCGGACGGACAGTCCCTTTTGCCCAGGTTACGCGCGGCTGCTCTGTTTGATCGGCGGCTGCTCTCTTTTAATGCGAGATTGACTGCTTTCAACTTGAAAGCTGCCTCGTGTGAATTTCTGCGTACCTTCCCCATGGTAAGTGAGAGTGTTGCTTCTACTGCTCGTCTTGTTGTGAATATTCCTTGATCTTCCTTTGTGTGAATTCGCCGAAGTTTGTGATTTTCTCCTGGTAGTCGGGGGAGGGAGTTGTTGCCCGAGTGGCCGTTTGCTTACCGTAATTACCATATGTAAGTGGTCACGCACAGAGGGGATTGTCGGGAAGAGATGGCTGTTTGAGGAAGCTCCCATTTACCGTATTACAACATTTCAACAAAACAACATAACACAACACCACCGTTGTTTATTTTTACAGTGCACACAGTGTCCGCGGTGTGGTGAAAAGAGGGCAAGAGAGGAAATTAAAACAGAAGTGGATTTATAGTTAGAAAGAGTGCTAAAAAAGAGAGATTTTTTTTTTTTTTTTTTTTTTTTCTGAAAAAATCCATAGATAAGACGCACCGTTATATAAGCCGCAGGGGCCAAAAAACGGGAAAAAAGCCGCGGCTTATAGTCCGGAATTTACGGGTAACTCTTTTAGACAGAGAAAGTACACATTCTATTAGTACTTTTGAGATATTGTATGTTCACAAACTCCAAGCAGAAAATAATCCTCGGCTCTTGTAAAATGAGCCAGAATCCTCAAAAAACGGCTTGGCAGAAGCTACCTACAGCAAAAAAAAACGGCTGGCAGTCAATGTGTTAATAGCACATGTGCAATACGGACCAGAATGAATGGTTCAAGAAAACATGCAACAGGTTATATCAGAGAAAGATGGGTGAAAGAATTGATGGTCAAATATTTGCAATACCCAGTACACAACAACAAGCTCCAATACATGGAGAGAATTCTGCTGGAAAACGATGACACGTTTTTTATTACTCCCAAACTGAAATCACTCCAGTTAGGAACTCCTCAAAGCTGCTGGAGGAAGTGTGATGGAGGAGAAGCAAATCATTATCATGTCTTTTGGGCTTGTTTAACACGTTCACTGCCAATGACGTATTAATACGTCAAAAATAATCCAACGGTTGACTGCCAATGACGTATTAATACGTCAAAAAAATGAATTTTTTTTTTTTGACCGTGGGATGTGCATCTAACCCTTTTACATCTCTTATATAATTATTGGAGCCACCGAACGTTTACAACCCATTCCACCGAGCCACTAAGTGGCGACAGTGCTCTCCTGACTAGAGGAAGGCAAGCAAAAAGCAGCCATTCTCATGAAAATGGATGGGGGAAAACGCTTTCGTTTTCGCGCTGATTGCTGGCGATGCGGGATTGCAAATTTGCATAATAGATTACAGGTGGAACACACTTTGAAACACGCAGCATAAATATGACCAGAATCGCAAAAGCTTCTCTCAACCAAAACTCCAAGAAGCGAGCGAGTCCATCCAGACTTCCTCAAACAGCGGCCGCGCAGACAGGCAGCAGCAGCAGCAAAGCAGTGAGACTGGTGACAAGCTTGTGACGGCCGCTGCAGCCAAGAAGAACGCCCACGGAGGGAGGAGTTGGAAGCAGAGGGGGGTTTCCTGCTGTTATGGAGGAAATTACTGTTCAAAACTATTGTTTAGATGTCTGACGTCTCACTGATGCCAAAAATGAATGGTTAAAGTGACTGTTCTATCGAATTTCACAAAAAGCCGTTTATCTCGGAATAATTTTTCTGATGCTGAAACCATGCTGTATTCAACTGCTAATGCTTACATAACTACTAACTCTACAAACTAACTCTTTTAGACAGAGAAAGCACACATTCTATTAGTTCTTTTGAGATATTGTGTGTTCACAAAATCTTAGCAGAAAAGAATCCTCGGGTCTTGAAAGATGAGCCAGAATCCTCAAAAAACCCCTCTGGCAGAAGCTAACTACAGTAAAAAAAAAACGTCTGGCAGTGAATGTGTTAAAAATCGAAGATTTCTGGGAGGATGTCTGGGATAGGATACAGGAGATTCTGAATTTGCAGATACCAAAGACCTGCCTTGTTCTGTATCTGGGAGACATTCCGGATGATGTCATAGGGGGATGATGTCATAGGGGGATGATGTCATAGGGGGATGACAAATACTTACTGAAAATCTTTATAACAGCAGGGAAAAAGGCCATTCATTACACGGCGGCTACAGGCGGATCCCCGAACCGCAGAAAAGTGCCTTCAAATAGTTTCAGAAATGTTTCCGATGGAAAAGCTCACTTTTATCCTAAGATGAGATATATATTTGTGGATAAGGGGGTAGATAGGGCGGTGTAGATATTTACATATATATAGAGAATCATAGAATGTACATAGGCTTAAAACGGGGCTATCCCCATTTGCTCGAGCTCACATTCGTATACATTTTTGAACGCGGTACAGGACTATACTAACCATAGGAGAACAGAGAAGGAGGAGAGACTAATTGGGAGGTGGAGTTCTCTCCCATCTGCTTTGCTAAAGCTGTGATGTATCTGCAATTAACTGTTATTTTTTTGTGTACCCAACACGAGAGCAGTATGTTCTCCCCTCTCTGAAGTTTGATACTCTGATCGACAATGTGATGTATGATATGATGGTAGGCGACGTGTAATTTTTTCTTTTTTCCCTGTGTATTCTTTTTCTTTCATGTTTTTGTTGTTGGACTTGTTTTCTGTTAAACGAAAATCTCCAATAAAGCGTATAATTTTTTTTTAAGAGTGACATCATCATCAGTGGCATCCTCAAAGATGACATGATCATAAATTATGACATCATCACTGTCGACATCCCAATGATGACATCCTAACAGAGTCCAGTGATGTAGTCAGATAGTGATGTAGGCATGACATCATCTAACAGTTCAAATTCATGAGATGTAGTTATGACATCACCTAACACTAAGTGGTAGGGCCAAGGGGGGAATTGGGATTTGGCCTTAGAGTATTCCAGCTCTGACCGTGTGACTTTGTCTTCCTTGGTATGCAAGACAGAAAAAAAAATCATATCCCTGCAAACACTAAATGATTTGATTCCTTACAGGAGGTGGAGGAGGAGCAGCTGGAGATCTTAGAAGGAGCTGCAGAGGAGGAGGAGGAGGGCAGGGTGGAGGAAGAGGAGAGGAGAGAGGGAGAGGAGGAGGTGGTGAGTGAGCTCCCAGAGGATGCTATCCTGGTGAACGAGGGTGAGCTGGACACAGCAGAGGACCAGGACCCTGAGGGCACGGAGGCGTCTCCAGGCAAGGCTGTCCCCGCCAGGCGAGGCCGGGGCAGGGGGAGGGGCAGACGCAGGCGCTAGCCAAACATTGCTCACGTTACAGCTAAGCTAACATTACACCTAAGCTAATGTTAGATGCACCCTTCCTGTTGCGCGGTGAGATGGTTGGCGGGTATAGCTCGGTCGAAAGAAAATAGTTCCTACATGAAACTGCTCACAACAAGTTCTATGTGTGGATTATCTTGAGTAACCGGGTCATACTTTCTGGAAAGAGACATTGCTGTTGAGTTTTTCAAATACCTGTAATTTCTTGAACAACCTCCCAGTTGCATGGGAGCTGCTTTGGAAATGTTAACTTTTTTGTCTGCTATCTACCACCGCCACAAAAGGCAGATACATCTCAAATTCACCACACAATCACTATTTTATAAGCCAAGAGGACCTCCAGGTGACAGTTGGTTAACTGCCACAGCGGCTGGTAGAGAAAAATACTCCAGACAGAGCCGGAAATGACCAGAAAATCACTGGTGGTTGGTGGATGAGATAAAAAAAATAAAAGCCTGGATGTGTGATCTCATTTGAGTTGTGAGAGTTATCCACTTTCACAGGCCAACAAGAAATACAAATTCAACCTCGGAGGCAAGTTAGGAAATCAGTCAGTCTGCATCAATTCCCCACTCCCACAGCCATTATTACATCAGCAGCAAACTGAGAAATCAATTGCCAGGAGACGTATTTCCAAAACCATGCACTTGTGTTGCTACGGTACCTCCTGCTGAAACACTGCTGCTGCTACAACTAGCATCGCTAGCTGTGGTTTCTGGTGCCCTGAATGCAGATTAGTCTAATTATTTGATTTACAAGAAGTTAACAGAGAATGTAGAAGAATGACTGTTCTGATGATAGTTTTGACTTCTGGACAAAATAATCTTACAATTAAGATCACATTCTATGATTATTGGGGGCTGTTGTTATTTTGAGGTGTTTCAAGTTGTAGCCAGCCCTCGACCGTCTCAAGCAGATGGGATTGTGTGCGTACGTGTGTGCGTCAAGCCAAGGTATTGCCTCCCACTTCTTTTGCAGTCTTAACACTAAAGATCCATTCACAGGGAGTTTTGACTGCTATTTCCAGCTTTGCTTTCAATCCATTTACGGTTTCTAAGTTATTCTCCAGCAGTTGTGTTTACGTTATTTCTCCTGATAGGATTTGTTAATAAAGGACCTCTTTCTTGTCTGTGACCATGGACTGTGACTGCGTCGCATGGTGAAACGTCTTGTCTGTGACCATGGACTGTGACTGCGTCGCATGGTGAAACGTCTTGTCTGTGACCATGGACTGTGACTGCGTCGCATGGTGAAACGTCTTGTCTGTGACCATGGACTGTGACTGCGTCGCATGGTGAAACGTCTTGTCTGTGACCATGGACTGTGACTGCGTCGCATGGTGAAACGTCTTGTCTGTGACCATGGACTGTGACTGCGTCGCATGGTGAAACGTCTTGTCTGTGACCATGGACTGTGACTGCGTCGCATGGTGAAACGTCTTGTCTGTGACCATGGACTGTGACTGCGTCGCATGGTGAAACGTCTTGTCTGTGACCATGGACTGTGACTGCGTCGCATGGTGAAACGTCTTGTCTGTGACCATGGACTGTGACTGCGTCGCATGGTGAAACGTCTTGTCTGTGACCATGGACTGTGACTGCGTCGCATGGTGAAACGTCTTGTCTGTGACCATGGACTGTGACTGCGTCGCATGGTGAAACGCGCATCAGTACAGCTGCACAATATGGACAAAAAGAAGCATGATCCAATGACAGTAAAAGCACTTGACCCACTCTTATCCAGAGCGACCTACAGTGAGAGGCTCAGGGCAGGAAAGACGGCTGTAGACGGACATTATCTGTTGTGTGGATCAAACTTGTGACCTTCAGGTTACAGAGCAGTCTGTTGTTTAACTACAGTATCAGGCCACCTTACACTTAATTCTCTATCATTTAATTGTGGTTATGAAACGATTTGAAGTGGAAAGAACAATATGGGGGTGAAAAATTAACAAATTGTCTGTTAGAATTATATGAAAGATTTGACAAGAGCTGTTACAAGACCGCCGTACAGCTCCAGGAGTTCTTCCATTTTGAGCATTCGTGGCTCGTGGAAAATTGTACGTCCAACCCTGGCTGTGTTGGTGCCATCAGGCCTGGCTGTGTTTGTGCCATCAGGCATGGCTGTGTTGGTGCCATCAGGCCTGGCTGTGTTGGTGCCATCAGGCATGGCTGTGTTGGTGCCATCAGGCATGGCTGTGTTGGTGCCATCAGGCATGGCTGTGTTGGTGTTATCAGGCCTGGCTGTGTTGGTGCCATCAGGCCTGGCTGTGTTGGTGTTATCAGGCCTGGCTGTGTTGGTGCCATCAGGCCTGGCTGTGTTGGTGCCATCAGGCCTGGCTGTGTTGGTGCCATCAGGCATGGCTGTGTTTTGGTGCCATCAGGCCTGGCTGTGTTGGTGCCATCAGGCATGGCTGTGTTGGTGCCATCAGGCATGGCTGTGTTGGTGCCATCAGGCCTGGCTGTGTTGGTGCCATCAGGCCTGGCTGTGTTGGTGCCATCAGGCCTGGCTGTGTTGGTGCCATCAGGCATGGCTGTGTTGGTGCCATCAGGCCTGGCTGTGTTGGTGCCATCAGGCCTGGCTGTGTTGGTGCCATCAGGCCTGGCTGTGTTGGTGCCATCAGGCCTGGCTGTGTTGGTGCCATCAGGCCTGGCTGTGTTGGTGTTATCAGGCCTGGCTGTGTTGGTGCCATCAGGCCTGGCTGTGTTGGTGCCATCAGGCCTGGCTGTGTTTTGGTGCCATCAGGCCTGGCTGTGTTGGTGCCATCAGGCCTGGCTGTGTTGGTGCCATCAGGCATGGCTGTGTTGGTGCCATCAGGCCTGGCTGTGTTGGTGCCATCAGGCCTGGCTGTGTTGGTGCCATCAGGCATGGCTGTGTTGGTGCCATCAGGCCTGGCTGTGTTGGTGCCATCAGGCCTGGCTGTGTTGGTGCCATCAGGCCTGGCTGTGTTGGTGCCATCAGGCATGGCTGTGTTGGTGCCATCAGACCACTTTGTTTTGCCGGCTGCACATTCTGCACTCCACCAGAAAGCATAGAACTCAACAGACCACCCACTTTTTCCTCTGCTCCCGTTCCATCAGAGAATTCCCCATTCATTTTCTCCATAGATGTTTAAAAAAAATCCTTATAAAGATTTTGTATTATTATTATTATTTGGGGGGCATTTTTCGCCTTTAATTTGACAGGATGGTATGTGCTGGGCAGCGATAGGGGGCGGGGAGGGAGAGAGGGGAGGACATGCAGCAAATGACTGCAGGTCGAATTCGAACCTGGGTCGGCTGCATGAAGGACTAAGGACTGGTACATTACATCTACTAGGCGAGCCCCCGGGACACCCCTATATAAGGAGTTTTAAGCCTGGAACCAAGCCATCCGGCCACCTACTGAATCGTGAGTGGCCATAAAAAAATCTCACTTGGAGCAAAAAATAAAAAGCGCAAAAATATTATATTTTTGACCCAAGCGCGCTGCAACCCGACCCGTTTTTATTTTTTGTTTTTGCTCCAAGTGCAATGCTTTATGCTCACTCACGATTCAGTAGGTGGCTAGTTGGCTTGGTTCCAGGCTTAAAACTCTTTATAAGGATTTTTCGAAACATCTATGGAGAAAATGAATGGGGAATTATCTGATGGAACGGAAGCTGAGAAAAAGTAGGTGGTCACTGACACTGTTGAGCTCTACTGAGGAGTTGCAGTCATCAATGTGAAGTTGTTGTTTTTGTGCAGCCCTGCTCTGCACTATGGAATCTGACAGTGGATATTAGTTTACACATTTGCATTCAGAGGCTCTATTTATGCAGTAGCATGAAATCTGACTTTTAAATTTGAAAT
This sequence comes from Poromitra crassiceps, assembly GCF_964638095.1. Classification (NCBI taxonomy): domain Eukaryota; kingdom Metazoa; phylum Chordata; class Actinopteri; order Beryciformes; family Melamphaidae; genus Poromitra; species Poromitra crassiceps. The sequence continues at coordinate 112,047,435 of NC_139623.1, forward strand.
TTTACCTTGATTCCATAACAGTAATTTGCAATCTCCAATTGAATAAAAAAAAAATATATATATATATATATATATATATACCGGTATATATATATATATATATATATATAGCAGTAGAAAGGAAATCCAGCGCACACCAGGTTGTCAGAATAGACTTCTTTTATTTAAGTAGCATAGATATGGCGAACAACGCGTTTCGCTGTTGCTTCATCAGGTTCGCTTTACTGCTATTTCTGCTGTTCCTGCTCCAGCTGCACCCGGGACTAGGGGCACAGCTGTGCACAGGGCACTACTTTCTTATATATATATATATATATATATTTTTTTTTCTGTTGTTTAAATGCAGCCTTGCCTCAGACGACTGTAGGTCAGTTTGCAAAAGTTTTCTAAACTGGTTGATGTTGTGATGGCTTATTATCTTTCAGTGTGGGAGAGTGAAAGATACATGTTTGGGGAATAAAAATGTAAAAGCAAAATGTAATAATGTTGTGTGCATAGTTTTGTTTTGGATAGTTTTGTTATCTGTAATACTTTTTTTTTTGGGGGGGGGGGACTTTTTAGAATTCAATAAATACACACTTTGTTATTGTTATTCTACCCTTGCTTTTTATGTTTGTTTCTCAGTTCTAATGTACTAACACTACACTTGCATAAAGATGCAGGCAAGTCACCTTTGAAGTCTCAAGTCTGCTCATGTGGAAGTGGTTGATTGAGCTCTCCAGGCTGTGTATCATCTACAGTGTCTCCTCAGGGCATCTGATTGTTGATTGAGCTTTCCAGGCTGTGTATCATCTACCAGTGTCTCCTCAGGGCATCTGATGGTTGGGTTACATGCACTTAAAAAAATTGAATTATTGTGTTAATCCGCCTAAAACCGGACTTTTGAAATTCATGTAAACATGTTAGCTCAACTGAATTATAAAAGTCTGACTAACACACCCAGATAATGCGATTGGGAGTCGATTTACTCCTGCATGTATACAGGCCAGTTGGACTGGAACTGGACGAGGCGACCTGCGCATGCGCTAACGTTCTTTGACCCGGAAGCGTGTAAAACTGTTATGTTAGCGGGTAGGGAGCGATTAGCTAACCCTAAATGTGAAGTTCATTGATGTAGTAGCTAAATCTGTGTCTAGAATTTTTTTTTAATGGAATATCTTAGTTTCAACTGTATTGAGCTAACAATGGGCAGCTTTGTGTTACGTGACCATCCCTGCGTTTGAATGGTTTATCGGCGCTCTCTCTCTCCACATAAACACAACCTCGCTCGACCACATAAACACAGAACACAACAAAACAATGTCCCATCACTAAAATACACACAGGGTGCAGCGTCTCTCAACATAAACACACTGCCACACTATTATATGGGCCAGAAGTGATCGTTTTGAGGGGAAACGTTTGTATAATTATATCATCTTTTTTAATGAAATAGCTGCATTATTAACACGTTCACTGCCGTGGACGAGTTAACTCGTCAAAAACAAACCAACGGTTGACTGCCGTGGACAAGTTAACTCGTCAAAAAAAAAATTGGTGGGACGTTGATCTAACCCTTTTACATCTCCTATAAAAATATGGGAGCCACCAAACGTGTACAACCCATTCCACCGACCCACTAAGTGGCGACAGTGCTCTCCAGACTATTGAAAGCCGAGCCAAAACTGCAGGGAAAAGCGTGAGGAAGCCATTCTCATACTGTAGGCGAAAACGCTTTCGCGCTGGAGCACAACGGTGGCGCACAAGGGTGGGGGGTTCCAAAAATAGACTGGGTGGAACACACTTTGAAACACGCAGCATAAAGCCCAGAATCGCAAAAGCTTCATCAAAGCTCTCAACCGAAACCCCAAGAAACGAGCGAGCCCATCCAGACTCGCCCGACGAGGGGCAGCCAGGCAGCACAGACAACAGAAACTCGCTTGTGACACACCCGCTGCAGCCACGGAGGGAGGAGGAGAACACACACGGAGGGAGGAGTTTGAAGGAGAGGGGGGTTTCCTGCTGTTATGGAGGAAATTACTGTTCAAAACTATTGTTTAGATGTCTGACGTCTTACTGATGCCAAAAATAAATGGTTAAAGTGACTGTTCTATCGAATTTCACAAAAAGGCATTTTTCTCACCTTTCATTTTCAGACGCTGAAACCATGCTGTATTCAACTGCTAATGCCTACATAACTACCGTAAATTCCGGACTATAAGCCGCGGCTTTTTTCCCGTTTTTTGGCCCCTGCGGCTTATATAACGGTGCGGCTTATCTATGGATTTTTTCCAAAAAAAAAAAAAAAATCTCTCTTTTTTAGCACTCTTTCTAACTATAAATCCACTTCTGTTTTAATTTCCTCTCTTGCCCTCTTTTAACAACATAACATAACATAACACAACACAGGTAAGCAGAAAGAAAAAGACGAAGCAATCACGCCATGAATGAGGAAATGACTCACCTGCTGGAGGCTGGAGATACACGGCTTGGGCTAAACTTTTACTCCGTGAAACACTATCGATTAAGTCCGACATCGCTCAGAGGTTTTGAGCAGCTTGAAAACAAGTTTGAAAACGTGCAGAAGTCCATCCACTCACTCACTAAAGAAACTAAGGCAACCGTGAACAGAGTTTATAATGCGGAAAAGCGCATCCGCGCACTGGAGGACAAAAACAACACAGTGAGTCCGAAAATGGATAAAATGCAAAATCGAAACCCTGCACACGCAGGTTGATGACTTAATCAGCAGGAGTAAAAGAAATAACATTCGCCTGATCAATGTAAAAGAGGGAGCTGAGATGGGTGACATGGACGCTTTCGTGGCAAAATCCTGTGTTACATCCTGGACCTGAAGGAAGGCGAGAAACCACCAGAGGTGGACAGGGCACACCGGGCGCCTCGGCCACGTCCAGACCCCGGCCTGCCACCGAGGGCCATCTTCATCTGCCTACTCCGCTGGCCCGACCGTCAACTCATCCTCCAGGCTGCGGGGAAGAAGCCCCTCACCTGGGAGGGTACGCGCTTTTTCGTCCGGGCAGGACCTCTCCGCGTTGGTGCAACAGAAACGCGCAACATACAACAGCATCATCGAGTCAATGGATATCGCTTTGGCGTACTGTACCCAGCGAGACTCGTCATAACCATTGATGGACAGCGGCGGAACAAGAGCTCAAAGTGAAACTGCCGAATATCTTTTGAGTTGGACTGGTCAATAGTACTGTGAGTAACTAAAATAAAAAAATAAAAAACGGAATTCTCTCTTCTTTAGCACTCTTTCTAACTATAAATCCACTTCTGTTTTAATTTCCTCTCTTGCCCTCTTTTCACCACACCGCGGACACTGTGTGCACTGTAAAAATAAACAACGGTGGTGTTGTGTTATGTTGTTTTGTTGAAATGTTACGGTAATATGGTAAATGGGAGCTTCCTCAAACAGCCATCTCTTTCCCGACAATCCCCTCTGTGCGTGACCACTTACATATGGTAATTACGGTAAGCAAACGGCCACTCGGCCAACTCCCTCCCCCGACTACCAGGAGAAAATCACAAACTTCGGCGAATTCACACAAAGGAAGATCAAGGAATATTCACAACAAGACGAGCAGTAGAAGCGGAATATTATAGGAGTGTGAAAACATCCACAATCACCAACGGGTTCCAAAACGCTGGACTGCTGCGGGATGAAGAGGATGATGCCGCCACAGCTGGCGCTGAGGGCCGTCGGAGGCTTCAGAGGCTGTTCGATGCCGACAGTGACGAAGAGGAGTTCGTTGGTTTTGAGTGACAATGAAGGAGAGAGGAGAGTGGTTGACGAAGCCACCCTGAACCTGTTCGTTTCCGACACTGAAGATGAGGACTTTGGTGGTTTCAGTACGCAGGAAGAAGAGGAAGACGAGGATTAGTGACTTGACTTCTCTGGTTACAGGTTTGCTGCACATATAGCCTATTGTTGTGTGATTTTGTCTGGGGATTAGTGACCTGACTTTTGTTTTGTTTTGTTGAAATGTTAATAAATGGGAGCTTCCCCAAACAGCCAACTCTTTCCCGACATTCCTCTCTGTGCACGAACCCTTTCATATGGTAATTAAACATCAAAACACCCGCGGCTTATAGACCGGTGCGGCTTATAGAAGAAAAAAATAGTCAATTTTGGTCCCGCGGCTTATAGACCGGTGCGTCTTATAGTCCGGAATTTACGGTACTAACTCTACAAACTAACTCTTTTAGACAGAGAAAGCACACATTCTATTAGTTCTTTTGAGATATTTTGTGTTCACAAAATCCTAACAGAAAAGAATCCTCGGCTCTTGAAAGATGAGCCAGAATCCTCAAAAAAACCCTTGGCAGAAGCTACCTACAGTAAAAAAAAAAAACTGTTGGCAGTGAATGTGTTAAGAGACTTGCTGCTATCAGCTGTCAGAATTGGCAGAGCCTGCGGGGAAAGAGTGCATATCGCCACCTATCGTAGCGGAGGCAACATGATTCCATCAAAAAATCGATTTCCCACCCGTGCTTGTATACTGGGACAATGACAGTAGTCCGAGTAAATAGCCTGATCAAGCAATAACCATAGCTCGACTTAACTGTGTGTCTCCTCAGGGCATCTGATGGTTGATTGAGCTCTCCAGGCTGTGTATCATCTACCACTGTCTCCTCAGGGCATCTGAAATAATGGAGAATCCATGTAGTGTCGTGTCACTGATCTCTGTAGCTGTGCAACTGTTTCGTCCCAGAAAGTAAATAATGCAAATTTTCCAGATGTCTGCCAGTTCTGTCTAAGACAATGCATTATAGATATTGTTTGTGTGCAGTATGAGAATGCAAATTTATGCCCTGTTGTCCTGTTCATTTCGAACCTGCTGTTCTTGACACATTACTCAAGCAGTCTGAAAATAGTGTTTGTGTATATCTAAGGTTACTATATTAAGTAGAGACTCAGCAACTGACAGAACTGAGATGAACACGTCTACGAGTCTTGAGTCTCAAGTCAAGTTCCAATTCTAAATCTCAGGGTTCCTACACAAGTATGGAATTTGATTTGAGTATTTTCCAGGTCTGGAAAAGTATGGAAAAAGGAAAAGAGAGTACGGAACAATATTTGTGTTTCCAGACTATTGTCTATTGCAGTGGTTCTCAAATTTTTTCACATGAGGGACCCCTAAACTGACAAAGATTAGACCACGTACCCCCATTTGATAGGATTTTGTCCCATGGTCCCCCATATGATAATAAGATTGATGCTTTTAGGTGTTTTATTACAGAACGTGTATAAAACACATGACCAAAATAGTCATTGTGTTACTTATGAATGGAATTATAGCGAAAATGCATTTCCCCCCTTTTGGCTGGGGACCCCCTGGAACCCCCTCAAGGACCCCTGGGGGTCCCTGGTCCCCCATTTGAGAACCACTGGTCTATTGTAACTATCTGACTATTCATTTTTCTAAAGAATAAAATTCTGAATTTAGAAAAAAATTCTAAATTGATAATAATACAAGGGTGTGTTTTATCATAGCATCAGAATGTAACATGCATGTTACCATTACCAAACATCTAGCTGTATTCCCAACAACCCGGTCTCACACTCGTCAAAATACGTTGATTTGTCACGCCCCCTCAGCATCATTATTGCCGACTTGAAAGGTATGCCGAAGAAGGACCGTCTGGAGATCGCCTCGCGGTGACCCCCAGCTGTCTTGAATGTAATAACAGCTTGAGGTTTAAGTAGGTCAGAGCTGCACTAGGGAGAAGGGGCGGAAGTTGCGGACCCGGTTCGAATCCCGAATCTATAGGCGGAGGACAGATATGCGGTCGCTATGACGACCAGTTGTGGGCGGGGGCAGATCGAGCAGCAGTGGAAACAAAACATCCATCGGGTCGAAACAATTAGAGCCGAGTGGTGACAAGCTGTGCAGGGGCTGTAAAATGTGGTGGAAATGAGCCATTAGATTACCAGTCAAATATCCTGGCCCAGAATCCCGCTAGTGAAGGACAGAACCAAAATAGATAACGTGCCCTCTGACACCTGACACCTATCGCACAGTGGTGAAACAGAAGGATAGATCCTATGGAACTTATGCTTAGAATAGTGAAGACGGTGAGCGACTTTAAATTGGATCAGCTGGTGGCTACTATTAACTGAGCAGAGTTGTATCATAGACAGACTCCTATCCCATATAATGTCAGCTAACTCGATACCAAGTTCCCCCTGCCATGCTTCTCTAATCCTCTCAGTAGAGGCCGAGGTGCAGTTATCAAACAAACATACAAATCTGGAAATGAGATGCTTGGAGTGAGTAGGGCTCAGCAAAACATAAAAAAAACATGCTCATCTGGAAGTGTTACAAAGTCATGAATCCTGGATCGAACATAATTTCTGACTTGCAGGTATCTAAACCAGTGTGTGCCAGGCAACTCAAACTTCCTCTTCAGTAGGTCAAAGGATGCAAAATTACCATCTATGTATAGGTCGTTGATTGAGGACAGACCCTTCTCACTTCAGGCCTGGTAGTTTCTGTCTGACCAAGGAGCCAAAAAAGAGTGATTGAAACAAATTGGAGTGTGTACGGAAACATCTGGCAGACTCAGAACTCTCCTGAGTTGATTCAGAATTCTGACAGAGTTTCTCACAATAAAACTCAAACTTCGAAAAGTCCCCGGCCCCTCTAGGTTAGAAAACAGCCTGGCCGGCAGAGAGGAGTTGGCAATAGTGCCAGCCTCCATTTTCAGCCACAAGGGGGCCGCGGGAACTGCATTGCCAGGAATCCCCTGCCACCAAAACATTTGAGCCCTAACATTAGCAGCCCAGTAGTAGTGCCTAAAAACTGGCAAGGCCAGCCCACCTTCGGACTTGGGCTTTTGCAAATGGACTTTCGAAATTCTGTGGTTCTTATAATTCCATATAGGACATGATTATAGAGTCCAGTTCTTTAAAAAAAAGCCGACGTAAGAAAGATGGGAAGGTTTTGACACAGATAAAGGAACCTGTGGAGTGAAACCATTTTAATTGAGTTTATACGGCCAATCATGGACAAAGGGAGAATTTTCCAGTTTTCTATGCATTTTTTAAGCCTTGAAACAAAATCGTCAAAATTCAACTTAAATATTAGTTTTGGATCTCTGGGTATGGTCAGGCCAAGATAGATGAGGCGGTCTTTTGCCAGTTTGAATGAGAGATTTTCCAGGAAACCGGGAGTGAAGACATCAGAGAGAGGCATAAAGTCACTCTTTGTCCAGTTAATTGTATATCCGGACAGCCTACCGAAGGAGTTGATCAATTCTAGAAGAGGGGGGATCGATTTCTCTGAGTTATGTAGGTATAGAATTACATCGTCAGCGTACAAACTCATACGCGTCTCAATACCTCCGACCTTCAGGCCTGTAATACTCGGGTGACCACGTATTTTTAAGGCAAGGGGTTCGAGCGCAACGGCGAAGAGGGCCGGCGAGAGAGGGCAACCCTGCTGAACCGAGCGAAGTAATGGAAACCTGGTTGACCTATCACTGTTGGTTATAACTGAGCATGTTGGACTAGCATATATGAGCTTTACTCAGGATACGAATGAATCACCAAATCCAAATCTGCGCAACGATTCAAACATATAAGGCCACTCAACCTGATCAAACGCCTTCCGTGCGTCAAGTGACAAAATAGCTGCACCACTGGTCCTACTGTGATCTGCGTACATGGTGTTGAGGAGGCGCCTGACATTAAAGAAAGATAACCTATTTGGGATGAACCCTGTCTGGTCGGGGTGAATGATAGATGACAAATGTTTGTTTAGCTGGGTAGTTAGCGTTTTAGTGATTATTTTTCTATCAAGGTTCTGGAGTGCTATGGGTCTGTAGCTGGCCGGGTCTACTTCCTCTTTCCCCTTTTTTAGAATGAGGGAGATGTTAGCTTCATACAATGTTTTAGGCAAGACTTCGTCCTTCTTTGAGCTAGATATCATTCTGAGTAGGAGAGGGGCGAGAATATCGCAAAATCTCTTGTAAAATTCAGCACCGAATCCGTCGGGCCCGGCTGCTTTGTCTGATGGGAATGATTTAATAGCATTAGTGATCTCTTCCAATGTGAAATCAGAGTCTAAGTCCTCTCTGGCAGCGTCACTAAGTTTGGGTATCTCAAGAGGATCAAAAAAGTCGCTCAAATCAGATTGAGCGGCATCACATTTAGATGACTAGAGTTCACTGTAGAACTCCCTAAAACAATCGTTTATCTCTTTGGGATTAGTCAGCAGGGTGCCACTACTCGATTTGATAGAGAGAATTGACCTGGAGGACTGTGTACCCTTAAGCTGTCGCGCAGGAGCCTCTCTGGTTTATCTCCCAATTCAAATTGCTTTTGCCTCAGTTTTAGAAGGAGAGTGTTTATTTGACCACCCATGATGCAGTTGTATTCATATTTTAGCTTCAAAATCTTATTATAATCTCCAGAGGATGTTGAGAGCTGATATGCCGCTTCAAGGGCGGGAAGAGCATTTTCAATCTCCAATAGCCGTCTCTCTTTCTCCTTCTTGGTAGCAGACTCATATGAGATTATATTGCCACGAATGACAGCCTTTAACGTTTCCCATAGTGTGGAGTCTGATACTTCACCGTTATCGTTGAATTCAAAAAAATATTTCAATTTGGTGGTAATATATTCTATGAACTTCCCTTCGGAGAGTAAGGAGGGGTTAAAACGCCAAGAATAAATCTGTTTGGGAAGAGAGAGACCCGCCATGGACATAGTTAAGGGACTGTGGTCAGAAATCAATATATTGTGGTATTTCGTATTTGTGACGTGGGAGATTAACCGAGAATCTATTAGAAAGTAGTCAATTCTACTGTAGGATTTGTGGGCGTGGGAGTAGTACGAAAATTCTTTCTCAGTAGGGTGCTGAACCCTCCAAACATCCACTAAATTTCTGGATTTAATCAGATTGTTTAAGACCTGAACTGATGAGATGTTTGGGGCCGGGTGTGAAGATAATCTATCCAGATATGGATCTAGGTAACAGTTGAAGTCGCCGCCAATTATAATATTTGAATTAGTGACATCTGGGAGTAGGTTAAAAATGTTCTTAAAAAAAATTGGCTTGTCTATGTTTGGACTAGGGGTGTCACGATACACTCAGTTCACGATACGATACGTATCACGATACTGGGTTCACGATAACGATACGATACGATACGATACGATTTTAACAATATTTTTTTAAACTTGAATAATGACAATATATGACTGGAAAAGTAGTATTTTATTTGAAATGCACAAATACAAAACATGCTGTTGTGGGAAATTGTTATTACAATAACAACTAGAAAAAACATGAGATTGGAGATAAGGCTTATCTTGAAATAGAATGAGTTACACCGTCACTTAGATTTACTTTGAACTAAAAGGTTTCTCAGCAGTATAAATTCTCATTATGCATCTTCAGTTTTTCTTCAAACTCAAACAACAAGACTTTTCTTAGTCTATTTTTTATGCATCTTCAGTTTTTCCTGTCAAGTAAACAGTTTTGCCAGAAACTCAATTGAATGGTTTCTCTCCTGTATAACTTCTCATGTGTCTCTTCAGAGACTTGTTCAACTGAACTACTTTCCACACATTGAACTTCAACAAACAAAGACTTTGTCTACTTTTGGAAAAAAAAAAAAAAAAAAAATCACGATATGAGATTTCATCTCAACGATACATATCGTGATGTTTTACTATCGCGAAATTTCGTGGGACGATATATTGTGACACCCCTAGTTTGGACCGTAAATGTTAACTAAAGTAAGTGGAAATGAATTAATGGTACCAGAAACTAAAATATATCAGTAAAAGGGATCAGTAATCATAGAGGTGAGTTGGAATGGAACATCCTTCCTAAAGAGGATAGCCACACCTCGGGCGTGAGAGGAAAATGTCGACTGAAAAACTTACGAAACCCAGTTGCGCCGCAATCTGCACTGCTGGGCCGCTGTGATGTGGGTCTCCTGTAACAGAATTATCCCCGCAGACAAGGATCTGAGCCGTCTAAAAACCTTCACCACACTGCCAAGTCCCTTAATATTCCATGACACTATTGTGACGTCCCTACCCCCTAACTGCATCCTATTAATTTGATTATTTAACGTGATTCTGCATACATGAACCATAGATTTGTGATACATATCGATATTGAGAAAAATTGTTATGATTATCTTGATTTCAACAATATTGCCCTTCCTAAACCCAACTAAAAGTTGCTTTTGTTGTTTGTTGTTTTACCTCCTCACCTCAATCCAACAACAGATAACAAGGTCACCAAAAATAGATATACATCACTCTGGAATTGCAGGGACATAAGAAGCAAAATAACATAAGAAAATAAGGGGCCCCACATTGCATAGAATTTGTCCGCAGACCCATTAAGTATGTCTGATTTCTTCCCAACTGTATGCAATTTAGAATGATTCTAATCCAAAGAGCATGAGAAGGGGGTACAGCGGACTTCCATTTAGATTAGCAAAATTAATCGTCTCGGCAACAAAGTGACAAAGGCAATGACATCTTTTTTCATTTGGGTCAGTCGTAGTGTGGGTGAGGGAACTATTTCAGATACTGTATCGAATATAACTGTCCAGAAAGCAACAAGAGATGGGCAACTCCAAAACGTGTGAACATGATTTGATTTGATTGGTTACATCTTACACAATTAGGGTTAATATCCACAATATGTGTCTTATGGGACTACTGCAGACTGCAGACTATACTGGACAGTGAACTATATTAACCCCACAAAGACACAAAGCAGATTAACCCCACAAAGACACAAAGCAGTATAATATGTGTCTGATGGGACTACTGCAGACTTCTATACTGGACAGTGAACTATATTAACCCCACAAAGACACAAAGCAGATTAACCCCACAAAGACACAAAGCAGAATAATATGTGTCTGATGGGACTATACTGCAGACTTCTATACTGGACAGTGAACTATATTAACCCCACAAAGACACAAAGCAGAATAATATGTGTCTGATGGGACTACTGCAGACTTCTATACTGGACAGTGAACTATATTAACCCCACAAAGACACAAAGCAGAATAATATGTGTCTGTTGGGACTATACTGCAGACTTCTATACTGGACAGTGAACTATATTAACCCCACAAAGACACAAAGCAGAATAATATGTGTCTGATGGGACTACTGCAGACTTCTATACTGCAATGGTTCTCAAACTTTTTTGGCTTCAGTACCCCTTTTCCCTGATTTCTGAATCCAAGTACCCCCTTTACCCGACTACAACATTTGTGCTTAAACTGCAAGAGAAAACTATGGCATAGGATGCAATGAATGAATGATAACCCACCTTTTGAACACTATAACTTTACAAAAATAAGAAATGGAGTCAAAGAGTTTCAGTTAGAGCCTCCTGGACAGATGTATTTTAATGTTTCATTTATTTTCATGATTGTTACATTTTTCCATTTTCCACTTTCTCTCAAGTGCCCACTGTAGTACCTCCACGTACCCCAGTTTGGGAACCACTGCTATACTGGACAGCGAACTATATTAACACCACAAAGAGACAAAGCAGAACAATATATGTGTCTGAAAGGCTCAGATCTGGAATCTTTTTGAGTGATGTTGGCGACGGTCGTCTTTTTTTTAGACACCAATTGGTTCGCTGAAATCTGCTCTGTTCACTCACACCTCAGTGAAATTGTGCTTTTGTTAATGTTAAAGCCCCTCAGGAATTAAAGGAATCACTGCCAAATCAATTATGCAATATAATATACCCCCTCCCCTCCCTTCCCTTCCATTCACACTCACAGGGGAGCAGTCTGCTCAAACCATGTTCAAAGACCATTCAATTACCTAGAGGCTGAGCTGAGAAATGGGGCGTCTGGGAGCGAAATAAATTCAGTGTTGAAGCGTCTGAGCGTGCAGAGTCTAGAATGAAAATAATAATTGAATTATCAGTAATATGAGTCATGTTGCATATAGCATGACTATTGATCCACAATGCTTTATGTTGCACTCTGCAGCTCCCACTTGCTGCGTGAGGTTGTGTTTAGATTATAAATGAGATTATAGTTAGATTATTAATTAGATTATATAACACCTGGTTGGCATGAACTAATGAGATTTTCAGAGGAGAAATTGAAGCCCTTTCATGCCAAAATTATACGTATCCATTTTGGGGGATCTGAAAATGATCAGTATTTCGAACCCACGGGTGATTTTATCCACAAAAACAATCATTTTGTAAGAAAAGGTTTTACTTCGTTTTGAACTTCGGAATCTCACACTATGCCAAGTTGCTCCATGCAACGCCCGACTGGACAATGTCTATTTTCTAAAAATATATATAAAACCATCCATTACACCTGAAGGCGTCATTGGCAATGGCATGGGCGCGGCCACCCGCACCGCCCCGTGACGAACACATCACGACCGCGCCAGACACGTTCCATTTTCTCTGACCCTCGACTAGCTTCGGTTAGCTTTTAGCCAGCAGTGACACCTGTCTCCTTGTGTTCCATCAACCCAAACGGGAGCGGTGGATGAGGACTGTACGACTTGTCAAGCTAGCCCTCTTCACCAGGAACGGCAGGACCCATTGCGAAAGCTAAGAGTTATCGGGCCGCTACCCTCCGCGGGGAGATGCCTTCCAGTGGCTTGCCCGTCGTAGGTCGAGTTCTCGCTCGGGCCTCGGAGCGTGCCGCCTCCCGCCCGGCTGGGCTTGGAGCTTCCAGCTTCGCTGGAGTCTCGCCCAGTGCAGTGGGGTGACTCCCCGGTGCCAGACGAGGCTGACGCAGGCAGCCTGGAATACGATCACATTTATGATCGTGAGGACCTCATAGTACAGGTCCAACTGAGTGACGACGAGGACCGCGAGGGCATGTGGGAGCAGGAGGCCGCTTCGGCCAAGCACGAGGCCTGCGCCTCTACTGGCGAGCCTTACCAAAGGCAGTTCAGAGAGGTAATGGCCAGGGCCGTGGAGAAGCTGGACATCGTCTGGGCAGAGCCCCCTTCCCCCCGAGCTCCCTACTGCGGGGGCGATTTTTTTCAGACTTCCTCCGGGCAGCCTCAACGTCACATGCCGCTGTGTCTGGATGTACGGGACACCGTACGCATGTCCTGGGGACGCCCACAGGAGGCCACGGCCCCCTCACAGGGGTTCGCCGTGTGGTCGGTTTTGAATGGCGAGCCCGACCTGGGCTACGCGTCCATGCCACCACTGGAGGAGGCGGTGGCGGCCCACTTGTCGCCATCCACCAGGCCTCAGCTTCCCTCCAGGGGCTGCCAGATGACGGCCTAGCTGGCCGAAAAGTCGTATCTGGCCTCCGGCCAGGCGGCAGCGATGGCCAACAATCTGGCCATCCTCCAGGGTTATCAGGCGACCCTGCTAGCAGACCTGCAGGGTGCCGCCACTCCGGAGGCCTATACGAAGCTCCGTATGGTCACAGACTATGCCCTGTGAATGGTGGAGTGCGTGGCGTTGAACGCCGGGAAGGTCATGGCCTTCTCCGTCGTCACCCACCGCCACCTCTGGCTAAACCTCACTCAGCTCACCGAGCCTGAGAAGAGGAGGTTGCTGAACGCACCTGTCTCCACGTCTGGCCTCTTCGGGCCGTCAGTGGAGAACATGGCCCAGCCGCTGGAGAGGCAGCGGCAGGACTTGGCGGCTGTGAGATCCCTCATGCCACGCAGGTAGCGGGCTCCACGCCACCCACCAGCCGGGCTGGACCGAACTTGGGGCCGCTCTTCGGGGTCTGCTCAGTCCCCGGCGCCGCGTCCTCGGGCAAGGGGCCGCAGCCAAGGCGTGGGCCGCCCATCGGCGGAGAGTCAGACCACCGCAGAGTCCTCCTGGACTGCCGCAGGCCACGCTGGCCGCCCCGAGCACAGCCGGTAGGCCAGGCTGCACTTAGCCTGCATCCCTTGGGTTAGGGGGGGGAGTGAGCCCTCCGACATCTGTGCCCAGCGCCCGATGCCGCCATGGAGCCTTCAAGAGGCCCATGCCTCCGGAGTGCCCCTGGCCGGCTGGGGGCGAGCCCACCGACAGTCCGTGCTTTTTGCCTGACGCGAGTTTGGAGCTCTCAGGTGCCCCGCTACGGCCCGTGTCTGTTACACAGTGTGCGAGCTTCGCTCCGCCCACTCCACTCCCCCCATGTTCTCAACCCAAACACCCCACCCCCGCCCCGACACCGGGTCACGCACCGGCGATCTCCTTGGAAGTAGCCGATGGCCCTGGCATGAATGCCGCGTCCACTGTCGCGGACTTGCTGTCGCGGGGCAACCCCCGGCAGACCGAGTGGCAGCTACACTCCCAAGTGGTGGAGCAGATTTGGGACAGATTCGGCCGTGCCGGCGTCGATCTCTTCACATCGCGCCTAGCAAAACACACTGCCCCCTGTGGTTCTCTGTCGAAAATGACAACCCTCCCTTAGGCCACGACGCGTTAGCGCACTTGTGGTCCAGGGAGAGCCTTTACGCGTCCCCCTCCCCCTGATCCAGTCTGCCCTGGACAGAGTGAGGGAGCAGGGCCTGCGACTCATCCTGGTGGCGCCGCAGCAGATCTGGTTTGCGGACCTCATCTTGCTGTCTGTAGGGCCGCCGTGGCCGCTGCCGTGCCGGAAGGACATCCTGTCACAAGCGAAGGGTGAAATACTCCACCCCGCCCCTTCCAGATGGAAGTTGGTGGTTTGGTCCCTGAACGGGAGCACCATGAGCATGGTGCACACAATCCAGAGCGCTAGGGCTACGTCCACGCACTCTCAGTACACTTACAAGTGGAGAGTCTTCTCCCATTGGTGCGTGGATCGTAACGAGGATCCAGTGAGTTGTGACCTTCAGCCCATCCTCTGTTTTCTGCAGAGCCTGTATGATGCGGGCCAGTCCCCTCAGTCCCTTAAGGTCTCTGTAGCGGCCATATCGGCCTGTCACATGGAGATAGAAGGGAAACCGGTGGGGACTGCGCTGCTGTTAGCCTTGTCTTCAGACAAGAGGGTTGGCGACTTGATTGCCCTGTCACTCCAACAGTCTTGCTTGGTATTTGCTGATGACGAGCGGAAGGTTATGCTTCCCGCCTACCAGCCTAAGAATATCAACGCCAGCTTCAGATCTATGGTCGTGAACCTGGCTGCCTTTTGTCCCCTCCTTTCAACTCGGAGGAGGAGCGACGCTTGAACACGCTTTGCCCGGTGCGTGCGATCCTGGCCTATGTGGGCAGGATATGCACGCTGCGCACCTGTAACCAGTTGCTGGTTTGCTTTGGGCTGCGGGCCCTGGGTGGAGCACTATCCATGGAGCGCTTGTCGCACTGGATAGTGGAGGCCATTGCTTTGGCATACTCTCCCATGGGGAAGGCCCACTCTACGCAAGGTGTCGCGACATCCTGGGTGTTGTTGCGTGGTGTGTCAGTGGAAGACATGTGTGCGGCTGCCTCATGGTCTACCCACCACACCTTTGTTAGGTTCTATAGCCTTGATGTGGCCAGCATGCCCTTTGCACACGCTGTGCTGTCAGCCGCCAGACGGTAGTTAATTAAGTCACTCTTATGCCTATGGATTGCCATGGGCTGAGGCCATTTGCTCCGTTGCCAGCCTCGTGTCTCAGGGTCACACGAGGTGCTTCCTTGCAGCGAGGTTGGTTGGATAATTGGCATAGTGTGAGATTCCGAAGTTCGAAACAAAGTAAAACATTGGGGTTGTCCTACAACCCAGGTTTTACGAGTGAGAACGAGGAATCTCACACATCTAGCCTCGCTGCTTCTTCAGAACATTGGGCTGCTGGATGCTTTTGAGTGATGGTATGGCAAAATGGCGCGGGCGTGACGTGTTCGTCACGGGCGGTGCGGGTGGCCATGCCATTGCCAATGACGTCTTCAGGTGTAATGGATGGTAATGGTCCATTTTTTGAGAAAATAGACATTGTCCAGTCGGGTGTTGCATGGAGCAACTTGGCATAGTGTGAGTCCTCGTTCTCACTCGTAAAACCTGCGTTGTAGGACAACCCCAACATTTTAAGAGGTTTCATAACTTTATAAGTGCTTTTACTTTCATGTCAGAAATCATTTTGTAAATGTCATTTTGACTCTATTCGAAAACGCTTACTATAGTACGTAGGCTAATGATTTGGCCAAACTGTAGCATGTAGTAGTAGCCTATGTATGCAAACAAAAGCAAAATCTGCAGTATGCCAAAAACACCCGAATGTCATTCTGATTCGGAAAAAATCTCCAATATGAATCCGAGCAGACTACCTCACTTACTGTGTCCCACAATGCAAATTGCTGGAACGGTCACAGCAACCGCCCGGATTCAGATTCAAATTCAGAATTACCCATCTCTCAGGTAAATGTGCATCTTTGGGAAAATCATGAAAACCCACTTTTGTTGTTGTTGTAATTCTCTTTTTTATTTCAATCTTCAGACATCCTTCCAGACAAGATTTCACTTTTTACAATCTTTTCTCCCTTTTTTTAATATATCTAACAAAATAAAATGACTATCACATTCACAGCAAAACACAACTAAACCAAAAGGACAACACACAAAGGAAACAGACATACAAATAAGAAAAAATGAATAAGTGTAACAGAGAACCAGGGGAGTATTAACACTTCAGTCTGTTATTCTAACAGAAGTCTGTTCTGAATGGTTTGACAAATTCACCCCATCCTTCCCAACACATTTCAAAAGCGTCCGTCTTGAGTCTCAGAGCAAATGTTAGCTTTTCCATCACAATGTTACTATCACATTGAACCAGTCTGACAGAGTAGGTGGGCTTTTTGTTCATCCATCTTTTCGTGATAGCCTTCTTGCTGGTGACTAACATTATTTTAAACATATACATCTCAGAAAAACCATTGAGCATTTTAGGCATCCTACCCATCTACAGGACTTGAAAACAGTGATCAATTTCAGTGTTTAGTACCTTCTCCATGCTGTCTCTTATTTGACCCCAGAACACACTAATCACAGGACAACCCCAGAATATATGATAGTGATCTGCTCTTTTTTCCCCACACCCCCTCCAACCCCCTTTGACCCCCCCTGGATTGAATTGGTGTTAAAAAGTATCTAACTAAGTTTTTCCATTGGAATTCTCTCCATGACAGAGAATTAGTGGTCTTCCACTGTCTTTCAGTTATCTTTTCCCATTCCTCCTGCAGCAAAGTAAAGTTCCCCTCACCTTCCCATTTTTCATTTACTGTATGTAAGATGTATTCACCCCACTCAACACTTGAAGGCCCCTGTATAGCTTCGAGATGGGTTTAGAACCTTGATCAGCACTATATGCTGAGATAAAAAACTTTTAATACCCCCTCACCGACCCCTGACCTCTTCAGCTCCTCTCTACTAAATAGTCTATCTACATGGCTTCTCAATTGCAAGAATCTGAATAGGTCTTGATTTCCTAGGCCATGCTGGTCCTTCAGCTCCTGAAAGCTTTTAAATGAATATTTTCAAACAAGTCCCAATAGATAGTTAGGCCCCAGACCCTTCCAAGTTTTAAAGGATGCATCAAGCCTGTTTGGATGAAAGCCTGGATCGTATGCCACCCAGCTAATCAGCGAGTATGATTCCCAGATGTTATAGGTTTTTACTACTTTGAACCAAGTTTTAAGAGAAACATCCAACCATGGGCTGGGATTTTCCCCAAGGTGACATTTCAGCTTACTATTACCAATAATAGCCTGAGGTGGGACCCTTGTAGAGTACTGACACAATTGACTTCCAAGTCGCTGAATAGGCCGGGTTACATATACAGTACACACCAAAGGCTTGATCTGAGCTGCCTGGTAGTATGTTCTAAGGCAGGGAAGCGCCAACCCCCTCATGTCCCTTGGGACCTGGAGGGTCTTGAATCTAACCCTTGGTTTTTTCCCCCTTGCCAGAGAAACCTAGAAAGCCACGTGTCCCATTCTGAAAACCTTTTATCTGTAATCTCCACCGGTAAAGTCTGGAACAAGTACAGCAACCTCGGAAGTATGTTCATCTTTATTATCTCAACTCATTGGATCAGCCCCAGGAAAGGCAAACGATTCCATCTCTCAAGGTCCCTTCTGATCTTAGAGAGCAGAGGTTCATAATTCTCTTGAGCTAGTCTTGCTAAGTCCTTCGGCAATTGCACCGCTAGATATTTCAGACTATCCACTTCCTTAACCCATTGATACCTGATGCAGCATTTGCGTGTATATCCCTCATTTGTGTGTGTATCCTTTTAAGACCTCATAAAGGGATACACACACAAATGCTGCATCAGGTATCAATGGGTTAATAGCATATTTGTCCCTGAATTGAAAACCCACATTTATAACTTTTTTTATTTATTTTAGTTTTAGAGCATAATGGCTCATTTCCACCACATATAACAGCACAGTACAGCTCTACTCGATCTGGCCTTAATCGGCTCTACTTGATATAGACTCTGTTTCCATAGCAAGTTTACTCGCTTCCGCCCACACCTGGTCGTCATAGCGACCGCATATCTGCCCTCCGCCCATAGCCGAAGTAGGCTATAACGTTAAAATTAAATCCATACACGGAACTTTTAAACTGATTATTAAATACTGGTGCCTCTAAATGGTCTACAGTGTACATGGGCAAATGTGACAATCGGCTAGGAGAATGGATATCACTTTGTTACTCAAACTCACATGCATGCACTGCGCGGGGGACAGGAGAGGCGATACAGCGGCAACTCACCAGGCAAGACCGCGGCTTCGCTAAACCCCCGCCTGCGGCCTAGCGGAGCCAACTACAAAGGGCTTCCCGAGGAGCTGACTTTTTCTCTCTCAAAACAATTGAAAACCACCGTCATGTTAAAGCTGAGCAAGGAGATCGATTTTATTTCACCAGAGCCGAAGGCAGCAACACAAAAGAAATAACTTCTGGAAATCCTCGCTAATCAAAGCGAGTGAGGACAGCCTGCGTCTGACGCAGCAGTGCCAGGTGGGAGAGAGAGAAGCCGCACACACTCCTCTCTCCACTGCCGTCCCACACGTTTTAAGCTGCATTGTTTTCTCATCGAGGCAATGTCGAGGAAATATTGGTGTCTGGTAATGCAGATAGAAGCGTGCATGTTGTCTGTGTTTCAATAACGAATGCGTCCCAAGCTCACCCAGAATGACGTGGCTGTTGAATGCCCAACAAATAGGCTATAGATATATTCCCACTGCAGTCGATCTCGTCATGAGAACATTGGAATAAAGATCGACTATAGAGCTATAAAGAGTGGACTACTAGAGGAATAAATGCATTCAAAACATTTATTTAGATCCAGAGCAGAGAATTGTAGCGTATATTAGTATATTCTGTTCCTTTCTGCGCTCTCTGTCTCTCTCAGCAGGCAGCACACGTAATGCCCCGCCGCCCTCCAGCTCGTCTTTTGGCATGGTGAGGAATTCTTGGCAGGAAGATCCTTTCACCTTGTTTGTCCCCACAGAAATCTCACATTCAACCACCTTGTCCATCATCTGCACCACACCATCCGGTCGCCATTCTTCAGAGCAGCTTGTAGGTTCCTAAGCAGCACGGTGGAGCAGTGGTAGCGCTGTCGCCTGGATTCGATTCTCGCCTGGGACGCTGAGGGTGCCCCCCCCATGTCTTCAGTGCTTACTGACCAGGTGGGCTATCTCGTCAAAAGGGCGTTTCTGTGTGGGGTTTGCATCCCTGTGCTCCCCTGGGGTTCCTCCATACAATATTTCATATAAGTGGCAGGCCTTCGCGCACTGGTGAGGTGGATCCAGTGTATTGTGGAGTTGAACCAATTCTCTGTTTCCTCCAGAGCCTGCATGATGCGGGCCTGTCCCCTCAGTCCCTCAAGGTTTACGTGGCTGCGATATCTGCCTGTCACATGGAAATTGATGGCAGGTCGGTAGGGAGCCTCTTCCTGATCTCTCGGTTCATGAAGGGTGTAGAAAAGGCTCCGTAAGGCCTGTTCGTGGACCGAAGGGGCGTCAGGGGCCGGTCCCCCAACACTCCCGGACGCCCAGACCAGGGGAGAAGGAGCCCACCCTCCGTCAGCAGGAAAATCAACTCCCTGCTCAGGTAGCCCACACAACGGCTGAGTTCGAACAGAAGAGGAGGGCAGATGACTTCCCATCTAGGGCACAGCAAGCAACAGAGAGTCTTCAGGGAGAGATAAGGGGGGCCCTCCAGGACCAAATTAAATCCCTAAGTACTGGAAGGTCCCATCAGGCTGGCCACCAGTCAAGTCCGGACAGCGACGCCTATGTATCCTGCAGCGCCAGCGAGCGGACTGTGGTCCCTGACGCCGCATCGTCTGCCCAGGCTCTCGCCTGTGACCAGGAGACCCTGGAAGGGCAGGGGTCAGCCCGGTATCAGGAAGTCTGGCCCCTTTCCCGAGCAGAGCCCCGGCTGAGGAGTCACAGTCACAGGGGTCATCATCATCATAGCGCGAGCCACCGGAGCCACCATGATGGCACATCTTCTGCCCAGGCTCTAGCCTGTGACCAGGAGACCCCAGACGGGAATGGGTCAGCCCGGTACCAGGAGGTCCGGCCCCTTTCCCGAGCAGAGCCTAGGTTGAGGAGTCCCAGCCACTCTCAGCATCATAGCGCGAGCCACCGGAGTCACCATAGCGCATCGCGACACAGCAGCGCCAGCTCACGGTCAACTGTACGCTCAACCGCCTCCGCCCTCTCTCTCTCAGTCCAAGCGGCAGCCTACGAAGAAGAGGTGGCGCTGTTGATGACCGAGAGCCTTCGCCGCCAAATCGCGGAGGAGGAGGAAGCTGAGGAGGAGTACAACCGGCTAAATGAGCAAACCAGGGCAGCCCAGCCCTCCAAGCTAGAGAGCAGGTCACTCACCGCCTGGATAGAAGCCGATGCCTGCGGCAAGCTGAGCAGGCGCACAAAGCCGCCTGGTTTCGTGCCCAACTGCTCGCCGGGGACCCAGCAGTTCCACCTGTGCCTTTTGCCCGCCAAAACCAGGGTCAGGCGTGCGTACCGGCTTCAGGGTCAGCACCCTGGGGGGCGCTACCCACTGGGCAGGTGCCCACACCCCGGCTCACCGGTGCCCGCACCCCGGCTCACCGCTTCACCTGTGCCCGCACCCCGGCTCACCGTTTCACCCATGCCTCGTGCCTCCCATGACCAAGGTCAGGTCAGCACGGCAGCTCCAGAGCCAACGACCCAAACTACGGAACCCCCTGCCTCACTGCCGATGTCACCAACACCCGCACCCGGGGCACGTCTGGCGACAGAGGTCAACGACCCTGAGCATGCAGTAGAGTGCACTTGGCACGGCTCCGCCGAGCCCGCCACCGGGATACACCACATTCAGGTAGGCATGGCGAACGTTGGGACCAACAGCACAGGGCACGGTCAGTCAGCCGGCGTCAACCATTCCCACAGGATAGCCGGACATGACAGCTGGGACCCCCCCAGAGGGCGGAACCAGCCATCCCGATTGCCTATTCCCGGAATTCATCTCCTGGCCCTGCACAAGCTCATGGATACAACTCCAGCCAAGGCCTCTAGGGATGCTAAGAAGTCAGAGCAGAGGAACCCAAGAACGGGCCACAAGCCCGTTCCCCCAGAAAGAAGAGGCCACCCCGCTCCCCCAGATGGGTCAAAGCACCCTGCTCCCCCAGAGGGAGCAGGGGGGGTGTACTACATTGGGAAACCGCCATGGGGAAACCGCCGTGTTCTCCTTAAGGTCTCCAAAGTAGTGATCAAACATGAGGACCAGAGGCTGGACACATACGCCATAATGGACGACGGTTCAGAGCGGACCTTGCTCCTACACTCAGCGGCACAGCAGAGGACATGCCCTTGCGGACGGTGAGGCAGGAGCTCCAGATGCTGCACAGGGCGGCCGTCTCCTTCATCGTATCGCCAGCAAGTTGCCCAGAGCAGACCTACCACATCAAGAGAGCCTTTACGGAACCAAACCTTGGTCTAGGTGAGCAAACTTACCCCATCACCGCCCTGCAGCAGAAATTCCGTCGCCTGAGGAATCTGCCCCTCCATCAGTTCGAGAAGATCCATCCCGCCAACACCTATGGGAAAATAAGTGGGACTGGGATGACCCAGCCCTACCCGAGACACTGCTGCAGGCCTGGAAAGAGTGGGACGACGAGCTACCGCAACTGCAGGATATCTCCCTACCGTGATGCTACCCTAGCCCTGATCTGGACTCCCCCATCCGCAGATGGGAGGTCCACGTGTTCTGCGACGCATCTGAGCTGGAATATGGTTCGGTGGCGTATCTCAGGACTGAGGGCCCCGGCGGGTAGGTGGCGATAGCCTCCCTCACGGCGCGGTCTAGAGTTGCCCCAAAGAAACAACAGTCTATCCCACGTCTAGAGCTGTGCGCCGCCTTGACAGGACAAGTAGCCAAAGTACTCAAGACGGAGTTGACACTCCCCATCCAGCAGACTGTATTATGGACCGACTCAACCACCGTCCTCACCTGGCTGCAGTCAGAATCGCTACAAAGTGTTTGTAGGCACTAGAGTGAGGGAAATCCAGGAGCTCACGGCGCTACATGGACACCGCCCAGAATCCGGCGGATGACATTACGCGGGGAAAGCCCCTTTCCGCACTCACAACCAGTAGCCGTTGAGGTGGCGGACCCCCCTTCCTTCTTCTTAGCCCAGATCTCTGGCCAGAGACACCCCAACCCCACACAACGTCGGATCCAGCGAAACTCAACAAACTTCCTTACAAAGGGTGTTCGCAGGTTACACCCGCCGACGTGGAGTGTCTTTCCGAAATGGGACTTGGTCACGGTGCTGGAGGGGCTCTCTGGTCCTCCCTTCGAGCCAATCGATACCATCGATTTGAAACACCTATCCCTGAAGAATGCGCTGCTCTTAGCCCGGGCCCCGTTCCAATAACCATACTTCCATACTATTTAGTAGGCAAAAAAAGAATTAGTATGTCCCAATACATAGTATGTCAGATGCAGTATGCCAAGAGTACCAGGATGTTGTACTACATCAGCTCCTATTTCGGAGTATGCATCGATGCATGCTGCGCCAGCCAAACTTCCCCACAATCCTTTGCGCAGCGGAAGTTCTTCTTCTTCTAATGTTTTATGGCGGTTGGCAAACAACTTTTTGTGCATTACCGCCACCTACTGGAGTTACGTCGCACTGACTGAGCTGCGTGTATAATCCACGCTCACCTCCATGACGCCGTGAACACATCAATAACTATGATAAAAACACTGACAGAAATATGCACGTTATTATACTGTTAAGAATGAGACTGCATGTAAGTATCATCACATCAGTTTATTAGAAACAACAACATACATTACAATATAACAGCAATTTGTTTATTTGATTGTCTGTTCCAATTTTGTAAATGCTTAGTCTGAATTTTTTGTATAATGTACTGTTATTGCCAGACTTTGTTTATTGAATAAAAAAAAAAAAATGTGGCACTGCGGACGTCGGCGGGGGTGAGCAAGAGGTCGGAGTTCAGGAAGCTCATGTGACGACAGATGTAGTGTGTCCCAATAGTATGCATTTTGCATGCATGCTACACACTACAATCCATACTTTGTGAGGGCAGTGGCAGTACATACTACAAGAAAGAAGTACAAGTATGGGTATTGGAACGCAGCTCCGGTCTTCCGTTAAGAGGGTTGGTGACTTGGTTGCCCTCTCGGTCCTGTATGGTGTTCTCTGATGACAGGCGCAGGGTCACGCTGCGGCCTAACCCTGCTTATCAGCCTAAGAATATCAATGCTAGTTTCAGGTCTATGATCATAGACTTGGTAGCCTTTTGCCCTACTCCTTCGGACCCGACGGAGGAGCAGCGGTTGCAGACGCTGTGCCCTGTGCGGGCAATCCTAGCCTATGTGGACAGGACGCGCGCGCTGCACACCTCAAACCAGCTCTTGGTATGCTTTGGGGCCCATGCCCTGGGAAAAGGTCCTGTCCAAAGAGCGCTTGTCGCGCTGGATAGTGGAGGCCATTGCCTTGGCCTACTCTGCCGCGGGAAAAGTCCCCCCGGAGGGTATTAAGGCCCGCTCCACAAGAGGTGTTGCGGCATCATGGTCCACTCACCACACCTTTGTGAGGTATATTCTGGATGTGACCAGCGCGCCATTCGCGCACGCTGTCTTGTCAGCCTCCAGGCATTAGTGCCTTGCGGTCACTCGCTGTGCTGTCCGGGTTGCCATGACCTCTGGTCATGTGCCCCGCGTTGCCATCCCTGGGTCTCAGGGTCACATGTGGTGCTTCCTTGCAGCAAAGATGGTTGTACATCAGCATATGTGAGAATCCGAGATTCCCAGGTTTTACGAGTGAGAACGAGGATTCTCACAAATTTGCCTTGCTGCTCTTGCTCCGTTCGGGGAAAGGCTGAATGCTTGGAGTGATGAGCCTCAGCCGGTCTGTGCAGATCGTGTCAGAGACACGGGGGGCAGCTGTCTGTGCAGGTCGTGTCAGAGACACGGGGGCAGCTGTGGGTGGCTGCGCCAATCACCGGCTGAGGTATGCCAGGATGCCTTGGGGGGCACCTGGGTGGTTTTAAAGGTCTTTTTCAGAGGTAAATAGACAGGCATTCAGTTCAGCGCCACTAGGCGGGCTTCAGCATATGTGAGAATCCTCGTTCTCACTCGTAAAACCTGGGTTGTAGGACAACCCTAACATTGTTTTTAACCTTGAAAATTGACCAATATTGTAGTTTTCTTGTGAGGATGGCCTGGCTAAATCCATGGGTGGATCTGTCTGACACCTTGCACGTTCACTGCCGTCGACGAGTTAACTCGTCAAACAGAAACCAACCGTTGACTGCCGTCGACAAGTTAACTCGTCAAAAAAAAAAAAAAAAAAAATTTGACGGTGGGACGTGGATCAAGCCCTTTTACATCTCCTATAAAAATATGGGAGCTATTGAATGTGTATAACCTATTTTACCGACCCATTAAGTGGCGACAGTGCTCTCCAGATTAGAGAAAGTCGAGTAAAAACAGCAGGAAAAAGCGTGAGGAAACCATTCTCATGAGAATGGTTTGGCGAAAACGCTTTCGCGCTGGGAGCTGGCGCACAACAGTGGGGGATTCCAAAAATAGACTCTGGGTGCAACACACTTTGAAACACGCAGCAGAAAGCCCAGAATCGCACGCAGCTTCATCCCAGCTCACAACCGAAACCCCAGAAACGAGCGAGCCCGATCCAGACTCGCCCGACGAGCGGCCGCCAGGCAGCAGAGACTCGCCTGTGACACACGCTGCAGAGCCACCAGAGACACACCCACGGAGGGAGGAGTTTGCGGGGTGCTGTGGGGGTGCTGTTATATTGGAGGAAATTACTGTTCAGAACTATTGTTTAGATGTCTGATGTCTCACTGATGCCAAAAATAAATGGTTAAAGTGACTGTTCTGCCTGTTCTATCGAATTTCACAAAAATGCATTTATCTCAGCTTTCCTTCTCAGACGCTGAAACCATGCTGTATTCAACTGCTAATGCCTACATAACAGAACATGATAAAAACTAACTCTTTTAGACAGAGAAAGCACACATTCTATTAGTTATTTTGAGATATTTTGTGTTCACAAAGTCCTAGCAGAAAATAATCCTCGGCTCTTGAAAGATGAGCCAGAATCCTCAAAAAACCCCATTGGCAGAAGCTACCTACTGTATTGGATAAACTGTTGGCAGTGAATGTGTTTAAAAAAAAGTTCCCCAGGAGGATTTTTGGCAGATCAAAGGACTAGTGTTGCTTTGTGAGTTGGTTGAAGCGCGTTAAACCTCTTCCTTCATCCATTCAGTGCTGGTGACAGAGAGAAGATTGGTATTCTGCATGGTATTCTGGATCGGTCTCGGCTCGAGGAGCAGCCCAGGCCTGCAGCTGGAGAGAAAGAAAGGGTGTGTGCGAGTGTGTGTGTGTGCGTGTGCGTGTGTGTGTGTGTGTGTGTGTGTGTGTGTGTGTGTGTTGGGCCTGACTAGAGCCAGTCAAAGTGTCTGGACTCACAGAAAACCAATTGAGAGGCCTGCTGGCTACCACTGCCAGCCTCTGATAAAATGTTAAAAAGAGACCGTTGGCCCTTCTGCCCATACAGCCAACTTGAAAAGGGCAGGGTGGGTTTAGAAGAACGGTTCCCTCATCTATTTCTGTTTATCCTTTATAGCTGCCATTGTATCGCCAGGTGAATGAACCTAATGAAATAAGAACACATAAAACACATAAAAATGGCACTGCACTGTGATCATATTTTATTACAAAAGAACGGTGGCTCCAGGCAAAACATTCAAACAGATTCAACAAAGAAAAAGGCTCAAATATAGACAGGAAATGGCTGCTTGAGCAACAACACAGATGAAAGCACTTCACCATTGAGCATGCATGGAGAGGAGGCTTTGCAAGAAAGAGCATGCGGAAACACGTCACCTCAGCACACAACACCTGCGATAGGTAGGAAAAGGAAAAGGCCACGGCAGATCACCAGAACATCACGCGTCCAAAAGGGTCAAAGGTCGCCTCCTATCCCGTGGCGGAACGGGAAGCGGGGCGGACACAGAACGTTTTTAGCGGGTTGTATGACATCTCCATCAAGGGCAAAGACACCCTCTGTAGGAGCGTATCTAAGTTCCCAAGGTTTCCCAGGGTCTGAAGCTCCCAGGGTCCTATGTCCCCAGGGTCCTAAGTTCCCAGGTTCCTATGTCCCCAGGGTCCTATGTCCCCACGGTCCTAAGTTCCAAAGGTCCTATGTCCCCACGGTCCTATTTTCCCAGGGTCCTATGTCCCCAGGGTCCTAAGTTCCCACTGTCCTATGTCCCCAGGGTCCTAAGTTCCCACTCTCCTATGTCCCCAGGGTCCTATGTTTCCAGGGTCATATGTTCCCCAGTTCAAAATTCTGTCAACACACATTAAGTAAACTTTTCAAAAAGAGGGACTCATTTCCCCTGGGTCCTATGTTCAACTCCATGCTATGTTCCTTGAACATGCCCACCCATTCAGATTTTATTTTTCTTATATTTTATTTATTTATTTTCAGATTTTTCCCACACTTTCACCCCAATTGTACTTTTCCCCCAATTCCAAACTAATTCCCCCAGCTGCCCCGGTTGCTGCCTCACCCCCTCTGCCGATCTGGGCAGAGCCGTAGACACACACATGCCTCCTCCGATACATGTGCAGTTGCCAGCCACTTCTTTTCACCTGACAGCGGGGAGCTTCACCAGCAGGACATAGCACGTGGGAGGATCACGCTATTCCCACCAGTTCCCTTCCGCCCCAATCAGGCGCCCCGACCGACCAGAGGAGGCGCTAGTGCGGCGACCAGGACACATACCCTCATTCCGGCTTCCCACCCACAGACACAGCCATTCGTGCCTGTATGGATGCCCGACCAACCCGGAGGTAACACAGGGGCGACCCTGCGACCCTCGTGTTGGTAGGCAGGGAATCTACCACTACACTAGCCGGACGCCCAACCATTCAGATTTTCTGACATACCATACTGTAAGTTAACCCATTAAGACCTGATGCATTGTTAACCCTTTTAGCAAAGATACTTTATACACTATCCCTCAGGTTTTAGGAGGTGTGCCTTTTTGGAATGCTTTTCTAGAGGGCACCTTAGGTCTTAATGGGTTAATAATATCTGTAATTATATTTGTACATAATTTGGTTCAAATACTGTAGATTGCCAACACACATTTGAGTCAAAGGCTACATTCCACTGGGGAAGAATAACAACACTGTATACCCTATACCAATATGTGCTATAGCGCTGGGGAACATATGACCTTGGGAACATATGACCCTGGGAACATAGGACGCTTTGTCATGTTCCCATTACTGTATGTGCCATATAAATCTGGGGAACATATGACCCTGGCAACATAGGAATGACCCCCCTCTCAGTTCAGTGACTGGCTGGATTCAGTCTCCCAGCTACCGACAATACTGTAAACAATCTACACTATAAGGCGCACAGTTGAAAAGTTGCCCAACAAAAGAGCCACGACATTAGTTCGTAAAGGGATAGATGTGAAAATGCATCACAGTCATCTTCATCATCTTCATCTTTATCAACACTCTGTGCAGATCTGGCATACCAACTGTCAATATACCAACTGCAGGCAGTGAAATGCTGCAAGTTTCATATCTTAAATCACTTATCTTATCACTACACACAACTACATTTAAGACAGAAATATGGACCCATTGTCTTTCATTTTCCTAAAACATCAATCTAAATTTTATAATTAGGCACACGGTACAGCACAGTAAACAGTATTTTTTTCTTCAATACCTCATTTGGTTGTTTGACATCACATGTGGACACCGAAGGCCCACAGCCACCGGAGACGACCGAGAGGACCAATTATTTTTTAATCGCAGACACAGAACAGTTACAGTAGCTAACTCGGTGCTGGTGACAGCATCCGTCGAGATCCCGATCTTTCCAGAACTTTAAAGGGACAGCTTTTCCAACACCGACACTTTCCCCCCCATGATTTTTAGACCAGCTTTTACATCCTCAGTCTTCTCGCGGTCTATAACTAGCATGACCAATCTCTTACAAAGACATAAGGCATGAAGTTCCTCGGTAGCACTTTACAATAAGGGTTAGTTACTGCTTAATAAACAGCATTAAGCATTAACTAACTCTTAATTAACAGATAGTTAATGTGTCTGGTAATAATTTACTAATATGGTCATGAAGGTACAGTGGTTGGGTTGAGGCATGAAATCACTGAGGTTAAGGTTAGAGCAAGCTTACAGTCAAGGCTGTTCATCTTCATTAATGTACCCTTATTGTAAAGTGTTACCAGTCCTAGCATCATCTCAGTCACACAGCTAATCAACTCACACAACATACTCTGGACCTCTAGTGTCCGTCTACAAATTAAGTCCAACCACACACACTTAAACAACTACCTTGACGTTTGGTTCAACTAATTTCTCTGCCAATATATATTTTTTATTTTCTTTTAACACTGATTGTCTACGTGTTATCAATAAAAACCTACGGAGTTTGCAAACGTAAACATGATAAGATGTAAACACTGTTTTCCAACTGATTTGGATCTCGAACATATTTTTACCCCTTGGAGATGGAAGAATGTGTACATCTGTACATGAGATGGATTAAGAACGAGGTAGTCCACAATACAACTTCAGAAGAACTTATGGATGGAAGGTAGTTATGGGAGAACCAAAACAGGTTCTGGTGCATGACTTGGACTCAGAGCCAGGATAGTGTTGGTTGTCCAATAATCTACTCTAGCATAGTTCAGCATGTCTTTTTACAGTGGAGAATTTGCTGAATTGGCAGGGAGAAGCTTTTGATTCGATACCTAGTCGGAAGTCTCAGAGGACTTTCTGGACGTTTTCATTTTCCTGATGAGTTGGCGGTCATTTGTTCTTTCTGGTCAAATTCCAAAGGGAAAGGTATATACATCTCTATAAGCATCGGTTCAGTCAATATTTTTTTTCAGTCTATGCATTCGGGACTCCTCAGACGATGCGGTAATCGAAGGTGTCCTTCTCGCTGTGGTCAGTCCAGTTGGAGGAGGGCATGCTGCGGTAGGGGTCCAGCAGGATGCGGAAGCAGCGCACAATGAGCAGGGCCAGGAAGATGAAGAGGAGCAGCACGAAGACGAAGGCCGCCTTCTGCTCCAGCGTCAGGTAGGACGGCACGTGATGGCCGCCGCCCGACGAGGACAGTGTGCTGCTGAAGAAGCCCTCTGCCATCCTGGGCACATCCATGCTTGATCGTCTGGGCTCCAGCTCTTTGGCGGTCGCTCAAAGATATTCAGGGAAGATGGATAGACCTGTGTGAGAGTCCAAACAAATGGATTTAGATCATGTCTTCTGGGGTTAGATCAATATATCAGCAAACCAATATATCAGCCTAAGATAGTAGTAAAAACGATCTTTGAAACGTCTCCTTTCTGTGAACAAAAGCAAACTCGGTTTCAAACACAATGTCAGAACAAAATATGTTACTCTGGAGCTCTAAGCTGCATGGAACAGTGTGTCTCTCCAGAGCTGAGCATTTATTTTGGGAGGCTCCAGGCTTTATGTGCAAAATAGCCTGTGGATAAACTCTTCTGGCCCTGGATCGCAGAGCCTCTTGGGGTGGTTGGCTCGGATTTTATTTGGCAGTTTTGAGTTTTAGTTCTACAAACTTTTCTCAGAGGCAGAGCTGTGCTGGAGGCATAAATAATCTCATTGGTTGAGTTAAACTTCAGTGGACAGAGCCAAAGAACCATAGTTTTTTTCTGACAAGTAACATTAGACTAACCTTGCAAGGCAGCTGGATTCACACGATCACGCGAGAAATCCATCTTGCCACGCTGCCAGATATTTTATTTATTTATTTGCACACTTTAAAAACAGAAACGGATAAAAAGAAAAAAGCTAACAACAAAATAATGTGCAGACAGAGACAGGAAACCCTGGATGGGCTTATATGAGGGATCAGCCGAGGAGGATTTTGGTAAACAAACCGCGTCACTGGGTGGCAACCCTATTTAGCCTGAGTTTGAGCGTCTGACTCTAGCCGGCTGACTGTGTTTACAATTTAAAAACTGCGACAGTTCACACAACTTTAACACGACATGCATATATTATACATCAAACTCTTGAGCTAATTCTGCTCTCACTCAGAATGTCAACATATAAGTGATGTGATGTATACTTTTGGAGATATTAACATTTGTTTGGCACAACTCATACTAGTTAACTGCCGCAGAGTTACGCATTTTTGGGTGGCAGTGACGTTGCGCTGATTCGTCCTATAGAGACAGTCGGCATGTGTGGGAACGCTCACAAAATGTTAAACGGCTGGCGCGTGAGTGGGGTAAAACCGCCGATATATCTCATGGGCTGACTCACCAAAAGACGGTGCTGCGGCTCTAAACCATTGAGATATAATATGAATGGAGAGAGTGTCCCTATCCCTCCCTGTATGGTCTATTGAAGCCAAAATCCTGCCAGATCAGTGAACCAGAGTCTGCGCAGTAGCTCCGTTGATTTAGAACCTCTGTGAGGTCCCCGCCCCTCTGAACTTTCTTATGTAGAGCTGCTGTTTCTAGAATGCGCACAGTGCATGGTGTATTTATATACAGTCTAGCTCTGTAAATATGGCACTTTAAGTTGTAATATTTTTTGTCTCGCCAAAAGTAACCAGGAAGATTCCCACTATGAGATCAGTTTATCAAAATGACGCCTGTACGAAAATCTGATTTTGGTTGTCGGAGATTTAGACCTCCGGGCTGCTGCTGAGTGCTCTCAGCGCTCTCAGCCCGGACCGGAAGTGGAGGCAGGCATGCCCCTCTCAGCCTCACTGGGGGAATTATCCGATGCACTGCTGTGTTGATTAAGCTAGCCGAATGTTTCCGTGGCATTTTGATTAACTTTATGATTTAATTCCTTTTGGAGCAAATGTTGGTTTTACAAATCTAACCATGACGCTTTACGCTACGTTGTGTTATGGAATCAGGATGATAACGTGCGTAGCCATTTAAGAGAATGGGAGGTGCTGGTGATTTTACGTAGCGAGTGAGTGGTGGAGCGAGAGAGAAGGCTCGTTTGAGATGACTGCCGCCTCGCCTGGAAAGCAGACGAGAGCAGGCGAGCACAGTCAGGCAAGGCGTCAACAAGTCGAACACCCCCGACGGCACACTTCCTGCTGCTTTTCTTCTTCTACCGTTTTGTTTAACAGCGGTTTGTAAACAAATTAAAACATGCATTAGCGCCACCCACACTCACTGCTCAAATGACCCAGCCCTTCAGATTCCTTATTTTTATTTTAATGTAGGCATTCCAGGTGGTATTTATGTAAAATATGGAGTGACAGCTTGGAATAGATATAAAATTGAAGTTTCTACACTTCACTGTGGGTTTGTGATGCACCTGTGTTGAACCAATGGGCGCTCAGCTTGATGCGTTTCTCGTCATCCTCTGTCATCCGCAGTCGGGCGCAGTTGGTGGGGAGCAACTGCGGCGCCTCGCTCCAAATCTGTGCCCGCCTCGCTCTCGCGAGAGTCACGTGACTCACGCAGTCGGGCAGGACGGAGCAAGTCGGACAACTTTCTAACCATCATGCAATGGGGCAAGCAAGGCGCTGGTCGAATCTGCGCAGAATTTGCTCATCTCAAACGAGCCTAGTGAGAGAGCGAGTGGGCGTGTGCGTGCGTCAGTCAATGTCGGTCAGTCAAGGAAGAGGCTGTGAATGAATGAACGAACGGAGAAGTCTAACGTTAGCAAAGTTAGCACATAGAATCATAATAATACTGTACTGTACGGAAGAAGTCGGTGACCGTGTAATAAATGCAACAACGTCTCAAGGCTAAAGGTGTGTCCCGGTGTGCTGCTGTGTCTCCCGTCTGCTGTGTATTGTGGGTGGTTGGTCCCGAAGCTAAAAGTAAACTATACTTCGGCCCTGGAGGAGAGCAAACCTCCCCTGTGCTTCTCGACTACGGTCTGGGGGCAGAAGCAGGAAAGATCTTCCAACACTGGCGACCGCGGCAGGACGTTCTAACGTCCAACAAGCAGCAGTGGTGAGCACAAAAACAGTGAAATAAACCGGGACAATTAACAAGCCCACCTGGCTAAAAGCTAAGCTAAAATGGCGGCCGCTAACCAGCGTCATGCAGCTGAAAACACGTTTGAGCATGTAACGAGCCATTTCGACCCATTCATGACACTGAATGCAGTAGAAGGAAGTCCTGTGGAAATAAAAACGGACTGTGTGATTGAAATAAATGAAGAATGTGAATATTTTGGCCCCTTCCCCTGCGAAAAAGAGACAGTCAAAAAGAGGGGAGGAGCGATTCAAACGCCATATGAGCCCGCTCAGCCAGAGTTTTCAAGCAAGAGCCCCTTTGCTAATGCTGGCAGGGAATGTTACTGTGAGTTGGGAAGAAAGGAGCCGTGCTACCATGTGCACAAGCACCAAACTCATGCTCCGCCATTAAAGCTGCACAACACAGCCATGCCGCATGCAGCCCCCACCATCGCAAACCCATTTTCCTCTGCCCGCCCGGGGAGTTTCCTCCAGAGCACGCCCGTCTCGTGTCATCCTCCATGCTCCACATGTCCAGTGCTGCACACCACCTGTTGTAGCCCACCAACAGACACCAACTACAGGCACTCACCAGAGCAAAGACATAGTGAGACTTTGCAGTTAAAGGGTTTCTCCTCCAAAAGTGAGCGGCCAAAATCACATGCACGCCGAAGCCACCATGCACAATTCCAACTTTCATCGGAGAGTGAGGAGGAGTACGACCAGAGAGAAAGAGTGCCCACCTTGCGTCCTGGACAGTACGATGGGACCACCCCATGGAAAGAATTCCTGCACAGGTTTGAGAGCTGTGCTCAGGCTAATTGCTGGTCGGAGAAGACTATGGCTGTCCACTTGAAGTTTTGCCTGGTGGGTGAAGCAGGGGCGATCGTCCACAGAAATCCACGGTCATCGCAGTGGGATTGCTGCCGCCTGGTGGAGGAAATGGAGATTGCATACGGCCCCTCTTCAGAGCATGCAGTTGCAGTGGCTATCGAATTGAGACAGCGTGTCCGCAAAATGGGTGAGCCTCTTCATGTTTTAAGAGATGACATATATGGAAGAGTGTCAATAGCCTACAGCAACAGGAGTGAGAGTGAGCAGGACGCAATAGGCGTTGAAGTTTTCACTAATGCTGTAGGAGATGCAGAAATCGTACAGAAACTATTGGAGCAGCGGCCACACACGCTAGCCCAAGCCTATGACATTGCCCGCCGTCATGAAACCACCAAGCGGGCAGCGTCATATGTCACCAGCCTCATGCACTCGGGGGCGCACAACATGAACGAGCGGAGGCCCCGTGCTGCTGTGATCAGGGAGGGAACCGAAGAGGAGCCAGCGGAGGCTGCTGCAGCATTCCCAGCAGCCAGATCTAAACCTAAGCCCTCTAACCCCAGCCCACAGCACACTTTTCATGGCCACGCCTACACTCCAGTCAAACAAGGAGGCCGTAAAGACATTAACTGCTCGGGCCTGGGTCACATGAAGAGGAATTGCCCCTCACCAAAGGGAAATATGAGAGCCCCAGCTTCAACAGTCTCCCCTGACCCCACAGAGCCAGCTGTGCTCCACCTTAAGTCTCATAATCAGGAAATGAGCATCCACATGCTCGTGCATGGGCTGGAAGTGTGTGCTGTTTTGGACAGTGGGGCACGGAGAAGCGTGTTGCCTTTACGCCACTACAATGCTATTCACCCAGCTGAGCGGCCTCCACTCCAGCCCTCAACCGTAGAGACTATGCTTGGTGTCAGGCCCGGCGATGTTCCTGTGCTCGGTGAAGCTCATGTCCCCGTGCAGATTAACAACCGTCAGGTGGGCGTGCACTTCCTGGTGGCCAACATAGCTACCGATGAGGCCCTGCTAGGCCATCCATTCCTGACCCAAGCCCAAGCACGCCTGGACTTTGGAAAACAGCGCATGGTGCTGTTCGGTGAGGAAGTGCCATATTTCCACTCACAAGGCAGGCACAGGGGAAATGCAGTGAGAGTGGCC
The DNA here is from genome assembly GCF_964638095.1 of Poromitra crassiceps. NCBI lineage: Eukaryota > Metazoa > Chordata > Actinopteri > Beryciformes > Melamphaidae > Poromitra > Poromitra crassiceps. The sequence continues at coordinate 112,081,891 of NC_139623.1, forward strand.
CGGACTGTAGTGCTGGAGGCCGGACAGGAGTATCTGATACGAGGCCACGCCCGCTTCAACGAACCAGTCAAAAGAGAGACAATGCTGAGCCCCACCAAGGGCTTTGTTGAAAAACATAGACTGCTCGTAGCCCGAGTCCTCGTAGAAGCTCAAACGTCTAAAAATGTGCCACTCCGCATCTTCAATCCTGGAAACACTGCTGTAACCATCAAAAAGGGGGCCATCGCAGGGTTCCTGCACCCCGCCAATGCTCTGCAACCTGCGGGCACCACTGACCAGTCAGGAGAGACTGGTGCTAGCTCCCCCACTGTTCCCCAGCACCTGCAGGAGCTCTGTGCCCAGAGTTCTACTGAGCTCAACACAAAAGAACAGCTCCAGCTAGCACAATTGCTGCGCACCTACGACAGTGTGTTCTCCACTGGGCCAAATGACCTCGGCCGCACCAGCCTGGTGCAACATGACATTTTAACCCAGCCTGGCGGCGTCCCAGTCAAGCAGGCACCACGCCGGATGGCAATCGATAAACAACAAAGCACTGACCAGCAAATACAACAGGGCCTGGAAGCGGGGCTGGCCCGCCGCAGCAACAGCAGCTGGGCATCGCCTATAGTGATGGTGCATAAAAAGGATGGAACGTACCGCCTCTGCATCGACTACAGGGCGCTGAACGACGGCACCATTAAGGACGCGTACCCGTTGCCCCACATCCAAGACACACTTGACACCCTCTCCACTGCAAAGTGGTTCAGCACGCTTGACCTCGCCTCCGGCTACTGGCAGGTCGAGCTGACCCCCAGAGCATGCAAAGCAGCAGCCTTCTGCACCAGAAATGGACTGTTCGAGTGGAATGTCATGCCGTTTGGACTGTGCAACGCTCCGGCGACATTCCAGCGTCTGATGGACCGCGTGCTGACCGGTTTGCAGTGGGAGACCTGCCTGGTCTACTTGGACAACATCATCGTGCTGGGCAGGGATGTGTCAGAGATGCTGGAGCGACGGGGCCAGGTTTTCGACCGACCAGGCCAACCTGAAACTGAAACCTGCTAAATGCTGCCTCTTCCCCCGCCCGGTAGCCTACCTGGGCCACATTGTCTCGGAGGACGGTGTGGCCACTGACCCCAGCAAAGTCCAGAAGGTGCAGGAGTGGCCAGCGCCAACATCACTCCAGGAGGTCCGCCAATTCGTCGGACTCGCATCATACTACCGGCGGTTTGTAAGAGACTTTGCTTCCATAGCGGAGCCCCTCCATGCCCTGACAAAGAAACACGCCCGTTTTCAGTGGACTGAGAAGTGCCAGGCGGCGTTCGACGAACTCAAGCACCTGTTAACCACCGCACCAGTCTTGGGCTATCCACTTGACCAAGGTGACATGATACTGGACACCGATGCAAGCGATGTCGGCATTGGCGCCGTCCTCTCACAAGTCCAAGAGGGCAGGGAGCGCGTGCTGGCGTATGGGAGTCGCAAGCTGTCCAAAACCGAACAGAATTACTGCACCACGCGGCGTGAACTGCTGGCCGTGGTGGAGTTCATAAATAAATGCAACAACGTCTCAAGGCTAAAGGTGTGTCCCGGTGTGCTGCGGTGTCTCCCGTCTGCTGTGTATTGTGGGTGGTTGGTCCCGAAGCTAAAAGTAAACTATACTTCGGCCCTGGAGGAGAGGAAACCTCCCCTGTGCTTCTCGACTACCGTCTGGGGGCAGAAGCAGGAAAGATCTTCCAACAGTTGTTTACTGGTATAGTGTGAGTAGGGCAGCCTGTAACGTTCCATTTAATATAGCTCAGTGGTCAGCTGCCTGGTCTCATCTCTGTTAACTATATCCTTACAACAGCTAAGAAAGGAGCTTGTGAAGAACGAACATCCCCACAGTCAAAGCACTTCCCTGAGATATCTATATAAAAACGCTTTATTGCTTTACTACCAAAAATAAAACTTATGTTTGTATGTGACGCTAACGGCTAACCCGTTAGCGATTAGCTCATGGCTGGTGGTTGCGTAGTAGGCCCCATCTTACCCGGGACGGGAGTTAACGTTATAGAACACATTTCCTGGCAGTTGGACAACCTGGTAAGTTCTGAAAATATGTGTATATTATTGTGTTATTCCAACTATCGTTATCAGTTGTTAAGTTATAGTAATATTAAGCCGATAAATAATGAAAAACAGCCGACGCTATTGCTATGTTAAAAACGCTGGAGTAACTAATAAAACACACATATTTTCTGAACTTACTTCAGTCCCCAACCAACGTTAACTTCTCGCGCACCTTTCTCAAAACAATGTTCTTTTTATTGCGGTCCATTGCTATGTCTGGTAGCCAGGGGCGGACTACATAATCGGGCACGTCGGGCAAATGCCCGGTGGCCTGGCCTGGCCTGGCCTGCAAAAAAAAAAAAAAAAACACTGAACAGCAGGCCAGGCGCCGCCTACTGGTTTACTAGTGGTTTTATTACTTTATTCAGGTTTAAAGTGGGTGCATCTCATTGTAAGATTGGACTTGGCCCAAATTGGGCTTCAAACGGCCCAAATTGGGCTTCAAACGGCCCAAATCGGGCTTCAAACGGCCCAAATCTGGCTTTAAACGACCCAAATCGGGCTTCAAACAGCCCAAATCTGGCTTTAAACGACCCAAATTGGGCTTCAAACGGCCCAAATCTGGCTTCAAACGGCCCAAATTGGGCTTCAAACGGCCCAAATTTTTCGCCGCCGGCACACACGTCGGCCCGCAGTGGCGTGCCTGACCAAGTTGGTGCCCTAGGCAAGATTTTTGCTGGTGCCCCCCCCCCCCCCTCCCCCAAAGAAAATATAATAAAAATTATATCGCAGCTAATCCAGCACTGCAGTGCAGGCTCAGAATCGCCCTTCCCCAGTGGCGCTGGAAGTACTTTTAGGTAGGGGGTGCTGTAAGGAAGGGTCTCTCGGTGCTGCCCGCAAGGGCAGCGCCGAAGATAATTTTACGTTTTTTGGACTTTCATCCATATTTAGAAGAATATTTAATTTTAAATTAACATTAGGATTATACTGTTGTGATGTCATTATTCAGTATCTTCTCCTTTTCTCACTCACTTTCATGTAAGCACCTGCTTTCCCTTTAGTCGTTTTACACTACAACAGACAGAAACACAGGCATAAACACTGAACTTATTATTATTATTATTATTATGGAAAACCAGATTATGATGAAAATCAAACACTTTTGAAGAGAGAGCGTATGAAATAAGATTAGAGCTGGGAAGCACAAACTGTTTTTTAATGCATCTTGTTGGTGGTATAAACACAAGACAGCCAAATCCAACAATTTCGAAAATCCATTTCTTCGTGGTATGGATTAAGGCCTAAACATGGTCGTCCGTCCGCCTCGAATTGGAGCCGTCTCGCCGTCTGGCGGCGCCAGCGAGCCCTACATGCTCGGACGCCACTACGCCCTCCCTCCTCCCACCCTCCCTCCCCCTGTGGAAGCTCCATGTGAAAATGGCGGAGATTGTGTGCCAGGCAGTCTGAATGAAATTGAATGTAACGTTCCCAATTCTATGTATTAAATTCTAAAAAACGACCCTCAACATTTGGGAAGGCTAAGCCACACAACTAGTTCGTTATAATCTAACGTCATGCTTTGAAAGGCGACTTTACGACGAAGAGCCAAGGCAACGGCCAGTCACAACTCTCCTGCAGCTGACGTCACGCACGTATCGTCGCCGTGAAGTCACATTTTCGAGCAGCCCCCGTCAGCCGACGGCGCCCCCTCCCCGTAGGACGGCGCTCCACCCGCCGTCATACAGGGAGGGCGGGGCGAGGCTCTGACGGACGACCATGTTTAGGCCTTTAGGGACCATGGTGAAAGTGCTGCAGCCCGGGCAGCCAGAAAGCCAGAATTAGAAAAATGATTTCACTATTATTTAAAGACTTAAGACGTTCTTCTTATTTTTGTCTACTATTGTAAAATAATAGTAGGCCTATTATCATGAAAAAGTATTTGTAAAAAATAAATAAAAATAAATTACCCTCTCTGGCGCCCCTAACGGCTCAAGCGCCCTTAGCATTTGCCTAGTTCGCCTAATGGACGGCACGCCACTGTCGGCCCGTATCGGCCTGGCCTGCTTGGTATCTAATGCCCGGCCTGAATTATGATCCCAGTCCGCCCCTGCTGGTAGCCAGCACAGCCACCCCATGAGCCACCCCGACCTCCAGGGAGCCACTACCCGTGCTAAGAGCCTCTGTCCCGGCCCCACACACCCAGCAGAGCCACCCAGACCTCCAGGCAGCGTTACATGATGAAAGCAGCACTAGTACTAACGCTAGCTCTATAATGTGAAGAGCCTGTCCAGCCAATGACGGCTTGAGACTGGCTGCCACAGCTGTCTATCATCCATTTTTATCCCTTTTTATATGTCAAATAACTACTTAAAAACAAACTGATCAGAAAAATTACCACTTGCACAGGCATTAGCATGATAATGACTATCTAAAATGATACAAACCACCTTTGGAAAAAAAATATCTGATGTTTACTGTTAATATTTCGGTTGTGATTTTCCCATCTACTAACATGGGGAGGCGGGCCTTGTGACTTATACTGGATTCAGCCGCCAGGGCGGCGATCTGACATGCAGCAGCTTCACTGAACGGGACCTCATGTGGCGAGCAGAACACAAGATCTGCTCAGATGTGCGTTTACTGCGGTGGTTAAATCCACGATCGTGTCTGCCTGGGCTGGGCTATCAGCTAAATTCGAAAACTTTGCTGAATGCATAGAATGGGGGATTTACCCCACCCTGACCACGCCCCCAGGCAGGCTGAGCCAGCTAACCCAGCGTCTATTGTGGGCTTTCCTAGAGCCTGTATGGGCGTTCCCAGACATGCCGACTGTCTCTATACTGGGTCTCTACCTCAGAAAACCAAATAATAACAATAATCTGTACAAAGCATACAATACAACAGAAACAAGAAAACAAATAGACAAGTAAAAGAAAAGCAACAGTAAAAAAAAAGAACAGAAAAAGGAAAAGCAAAGGAGAGAGATTCTAAGTTGGATATGCATTTGAATCTGTCCCAGCAGTGGGCTATGGTGTTATCAGTGTTATACAGGTCAGGATTTAGGTATGACAACAGCGAGAAGCGAGCCCATGATAGATGGTGATAGACAGATCCAACCACCTGCCAGGTAAACAGTCTCCGAGGATGAGTTCCCAGATGGTTCTCTGTAACAAACCATCTGGCCGCATCACCTTAGACTGAAGCCCAGTGAAATCTGAAATAATGCAATCTTGCTATACTACTAACCTCCATGTTCAAATTAGCCATAATAGTTATCTAGCTAGCTGGTGACCTTCCAACATCATGAATGTCACGAAGGGGAAAAAAATAATTAACTGCCATGTTTATTTTTATTCTTTATATACCTGTATCAGGGCTTGAAATTCGGCACGGGATTGCAAGAATCCCGCACATTTTCACGAATTCCCGCATATGTTCAATTTATAAAGGGGGAGTAATCCCGCAATGGTTTGTGTGGACTAATCAGTTTGTGCGGAACGTTGCTGCATTCAAACGACAAACGCCAAATTTCACTTCCTTGGCCAGTTGACAACAAACATTAGCACGTTAGCTCTGTCCACTCAGTCCTCTCTCGACATCAACGCTTCTCTGCTGGTTTCTCGTGGATACAGACAGCTGCTTGCAAACGTGATTGATCGCTGGCTAAAAAGGAAAACTACGTCGTCTGAAGGGGGACCCGCTCAGAAAAAACAAACGGTCGAACAACAAGGCACTTCTAGTGGTAACATTAACGTAACACCGAGTAACGTCAGTGTCAGTGATGTTTATGTTATTGACGATGAAGAAATCGATAGTGACAATTACGTTAATAACGTTAATTCTCCCAATGCTGAGTGCCAGTGATGTCGATGTTGTTGATGATACAGAGAATGAGAATGACGTTAAGGGGGCTTTGCCCCCTCAGTTCAATTTTCTGCCCCCTCACTTTTTTTTTTTTTTTTTTTTTTAAGAATAGTTCATCTATAAAGGCCAGTTAGGCAATGTTTGTACCTGACATGTTTCGGCTGCTGTTTCTGCAGTCTTCATCAAATTTGATCAGTTTAAGTTGATGTAGGCTACCCCCTGTAAACATAGCTCTGTTGTTTCAGAATTGGCAGGGAAGCACTATTTGCTGTGCTTTGGTTGTCACAAGGTGTCAGAGATGTAGCTATTTATTAAATTTGAACCTCACTGCATGTTGTAGTGATCATGACGTGATTAAAACAGACACACACACACACACACAGAGAGAGAGAGAGAGAAATCAGCTGCACCCAAGCACACAGCATGCCATGAGCAGAAAGATGGAGACAACGCATCTGATCACTTTATTTCTTTAATTTAATGAACCTGGCACTGACTGGCTATTATTTTGTTTATTTTTTTGTCGATTTTTGCAGCAATTGTTTATTCTATGACTTTTCATATAGACATATATGTTCAGAGTGCTCCAGACAGGTCCCGCATTTCACCTTATGCAAAGCTCAGCTTTATTAATGCCTTAATCTGCTGCTGTGAAATAAATGTTTTATTTGATTTTGAATAGTAGTCTTTCTTGTGTTGTTATTGCGCTTTTCAGAGGTTATTATGGTTAAAAAGTCCAGAAATAGGCATAGCGGGTATATAACCTATGTTTTACGATATAAAAATATCATATTTAAAAAATAAAAAAAATAAAAAAATCAGCCCCCTCCCCAGTTATAACTGCCCCCTCAGTCATTTCATCCTGGCGCCGGCCCTGACCCAAGACACGCAGCACCCATAATGTAAAGATGAAAAAGATCAAATCTAAAGATAAGTTTCAGCAGAAATGTACATAGTATTTCCAGGGCTTGAGGCTTGAGCAAAAGGAGGGTGAAATGAGCTGCTCAATTTGTAAAATGCATGGTGCTGTGTGAATTACATAGTGAATTCAGCTGCTTAACATTCTGTAACTATGTACTTTTATAATATGAGTTGAGTAGGCTAAACTTTAGCCTACTCAACTCATATTATAAAAGTACATAGCCGCTAAAGGATTTGAACCCCTACTTCAACTTCTACCTGAGTCTATTTTTAGTTGAGTATTTGCACTTTTACTCGGAACTATAGTGTCTCGCCCCAAAGTCTATAGATCCCCCCCAAAATGTATAAATCCCCCCTATCTGAAGAACATTAGGGGGGAATTCCCCCCTACTTTGCAAAGTGAATTTTAAGCCCTGTGTATGTTGACCAGACTTCCCTCTTTTCCATTCAAGTCTGCCAGATAGCTAAGAGAGCGGACACACACACAAGCTGAATCACACCCACAGTGAACTATCTTCTTTGCCCTAGTTTCTTGTCCTGCTGATGTATGCTGTGAACACTGATGTGACATGGACACAGTGGAAGACTTCATTTGTATCTGTGCTTAAAGGGAGTTTGAGAAGGAAGAAAGGCTTGCAGCACTTAGTGCCTGAGGAGGGGGAGATGTGTTCTTTGGAGGAACAAAGGGGTGGGTTTCTTGTTCTGCAGAGAGAGTTGAGACTTGGAGGTAAATTATGAAGTCCAATCAGCTGCTCTGTATACGCTACATTGATATTCAAACTGTTGCTGAGAAAGCGCTCATCGGTTATTGCTGCTCACCCTTCTCAAAATCTGCCTCCATCTCTACTATGACGAGATGAATAACTGGCCCAGCTGATTTCTCATGGACTCCTTGCACGGGATTTTATGTAGAGCATTTCTTACAAGAATTTAAGCACCTTATGCGGCTGGTAGCACCATATTGTAATGTTGGTATGTTTTTGTTTGTTTGTTTGTTTGTTTTTGTGTGTGTGTGTGTCTGAGTTTGTTTTACTTTTGTTCTGAAAATTGAAAATAAAACATTGGAAAAAAATCTGCCTCCATCTACATTACAAGAAGAAGAGCTACAATGTATCATTGTATAGAGACAGGCACAAAGGAATTTTTGTATCTGTTCTTTTTAACTATGGGGGCACGAAGGCGGGTGAGCATGGCTTGACCACAAGAAACTCTGGTTCTTTTGGCTCAATCATTGAGATGACTTCTGCCTCCAAAGCTGCTCTGCTTCCGAGAAATGTTTGTATGAGTAAAACTCCAATCTGCTTGTGGTTAGGTCCTTTGGTTATGCTTCTTTAAGCACGAAGAGCCGTCACAGAGATTGACAGTGTCACAGTGTCACCTGGGAGCAGAGAGGATACTATGAGACAAGAGCTGTCTGTTTGTCCCTGAAAAAATGTCTCTGCTCGCAAATCTCAAGAGAGGGAGGGGAAAAGAGAGAGAGAAGGGGGGGAGCAGTCTTCAGCTCTGCCTGGCTGAGCGGAAGCCTGTAATCCATCATCAGTCACACTTAAAAGAATATATATATTTCAAAACAACAGTGATTTATTGTCCTTCCTGAGAAATATGACGAGTAACGTGGATATTTTTCTTTGTCCATTGGCTTTTCATCATTGTTTGCTATCATAATGTAATCTCTCCTCATTATACTTGAATGGAGCAGTGTGAATACTGAGTATCATAGCACTCGGGGGGCCAAAACCACTCTTGTTATTTGTTGGCGGCTTATGTAATAGACTTCAAAGAGTTCCTAAATGTTCAGCCCCAGCAGCTCTGGGACTATTAATAGCAGATTTAGCAGCATTTCCCGACAGTCTTGACATTGAATATTTAAGCTTCTGTTTACAACTTTAGTTTTTTATTTCAAAAGAATAAAAAATGGTCCCACGGTTTGTGCTTATATAAAACAATCTCGTAGGGAAGTGAAACATTATTGAAGTTATTGATGATGCAATGTCCTTTAATCAATCAATCAATCATTCTATCTATCTATCTATCTATCTATCTATCTATCTATATCATTTATCTGTCTGTCTATTTAGCAAGTATTTACTTTGTTCAGCTAAAATTCAAGAAGAATTATGTTTTATAGTTGTGTAGCGCTGAACTGGATCCTTCTGGGTGTACAAACTGACCAGCATTATGTAACAGCGGGATTTATTTTGGTTAGACTGTGTGTGCAGCCTCACATCTCTGCTGGCTGCCGTGGAGAACATGACTAATAAAACAACGTGAGACGCTGAGGAATATGGTCAATAGAATAAGTCAGACATTAAGCCAGATTTAGAAATTAAGCTGATTATTTTACACCTTTTAACCTACAAGCTGTGTGTGTGTGTGTGTGTGTGTGTGTGTGTGTGTGTGTGTGTGTGTGTGTGTGTGTGTGTGTGTGTGTGTGTGTGTGTGTGTGTGTGTGTGTGTGTGTGTGTGTGTGTGTGTGTGTATGTGTGTGTGTGTGTGTGTGTGTGTGTGTGTGTGTGTGTCTGGCTTTGGCATGTGGTCTGACTGGCCTGACCTGAATGACTTATGTGGCTAGTGTGAAGTTGCCCTGGAGTGGGTGGGGCCTAACTCAGAGGCAGTGAATGTCCCTCAAAAGGTTATATCTGACCCCAGTATCTCTGTGAGAGCAACCGTGAATATCTGTGGAGTAGTAGATGATCAACTACCTCTAGCGAATGCCCGAGGTCACCTCATGAGGGCGCAACAACAAAGACAATGGCAACACTGGACTGAGTTAAAACTCCAAGGGAAACTTGCATGTCTCCCTGCAGCAGATCACTCTGTTTCTCATGCAGTGTTTAAAAGTGTCGCTCTAGATGAATGAATGAATGAATGAATGATTTTTATTTCGAGTGTTTAACAAAAAACAACTGAAAATGATAGGTGAGAAGCCATAGGCTTATGGTAACCTACCCACTTACATCTCATTAATGCTCAATCGATCATGATAGAAGACATGTAACAGTGCCATTCTATTACAATTAATGCTAAGTGACAAATAAAAGATAACAAAAGGTAACCGATTGTTGCTAAGAAATGAACAATGACTTAATGTAAATAAAGCAATTTGTGATAAAGAATATAAGATAAGTAAAAAATGAGACATGGTCAATAACTTAGTATAAGTAAATCACTAAAAGTAAGCAATATAATCTAAGTAAACAATTCATATAGAGAAAAGAACAATACCTTGATATACACATACACACATATACATACGTTCATAAACACAGACTTTCTGCCTGTACAACTCATCCCGCCGGATGTTAGCCCTGGATGAGAGCATTGTCATCTTCACTCTAAAAGCAAGACTGCAGGTTTTACCAACCAAGCTCAATCTTTCCATCTGGGTTCCTGACAGTCATGCTCCTCACTGTATACATCATGGTCATGACCAGATAACTGAAACCATGGCTCACATCTTAAATGGTTGCCATGCATACAAAGGGCTTTACATACAGTATGTAGGCATGACAGATTAGTGGATCTGATAGCAAAAGATATCTCTTCTATTTTCGGATCTTCAATATCGCTTTTTAAACATTCTATTGTGAAGCCGAGCATGTTCAGTCTGTGTAGTGACGATTCAGATGTGTTCTCGAATATTCCAGCTAACACTCCTGATGTTGTTGTTGTCAATGAAAATCGTAGAGAGGTGTTTGTTCTAGAGGTTGGCTGTATCTTTGACCACAGCCTAGAGGAGGCCTTTCTAACCAAGATGATGAAATACCAACAGCTAGAACAGACCATTTTACAGCTGGGCTACAGGTGTAAACTTTTAGTTTTCATATTTGGCAGCCTGGGTCACGTACATAAGCTGGTTGTGAGAGGCCTTCAGATGGCTGGTCTCCCAAAGAGAAGGGCCAAGCAGTTAGTGAGATATTGTTCAAAATCTACTATTATCGTCAGTCGCTCAATATTCAGGAGGCGTTGCTTTTTGTACCCATGAAGTGGATGCTGACCGCTATCTTGCATTACAGTATAACTGTATATATCCACCTGCCATGTTATCATCCTGTGTGTTTCTTATGTGTATGCATTATTGTGGTTGCTGTCTGGGCACTCATGTAACTGAGTCCCAGCATTTGACTGCACTATTACTGTTTATGTCCTTTGCATACTTGTATTTATGTGGACATAAATAAATATTTCAAATGTGTGTGTGTGTGTGTGTGTGTGTGTGTGTGTGTGTGTGTGTGTGTGTGTGTGTGTGTGTGTGTGTGTGTGTGTGTGTGTGTGTGTGTGTGTGTGTTTGTGTTATGTGATGACTAATAAAGTATTCCACTTATTTAAAGTGTAACTTATCCCCAAAACACCTTTTTTCAGCTTTTAACCAATATATATGACTTTGGGGCTGGTGTGTGAAGAATTCTGGTCAAAATTTCCACATTTGAGACCAAACTGTTGCCATTCTACCATTTGTATCATTTTTCAGCAGCATAACTGGCATAAGTGCCCTCTATGGGTGGAACACTGCTTTTTTTTTGGCCCTCAAATGAATGGGAGATTTGGTACAACCTGACCTCACGTTGTCCCCAAAGACTATGGGATTTCAAGATAGTTACTCCCCTACTCCCCCTGTACCCTTTTCCGGCTCCTCACAACTCCAAGCCTATTCCCATGATGTCACAAGCATTTCCCTACCAATATGGTGCTACAATACACACAGCTCATTGGCTGTTTGTGTCACTTGACCTGTTAATCACCTGTTAATTGATTACAATCGCCTGTTATTTTCCTACCAACTCCTATGTAACACAATACTATCAATAAACGCCACTATAATCATAAAAGGAGGGAAATGGCATTGTGTTGCTGTAAATCATTCCCAACCTTTTTCATACTAAGGAGCCCTATGATGAGATTTGGTCTCTCAGATGCAAATCTGATTTATTTTTTATTTATTTTTATGTAGCCTAGATATGATTTTGTCCAGAATTCCTATATATTAGGTTGAGAGACAACATAGAATGCTGGAATCCTCTCAAGGACCACTGGTGGTCTTCTGTGCCCCTTTTCGCTGGGGACACGGAGCTGCTGCTGCACTGACGCTCTGCCCGCCTGTCTGTGACCAGCTATAAGCTGCTTGCCCAGTCGTATGCAGCGGTTCACGCAAACAGAATCGCACACCAGCGATTTTTGTTTGTGTTTGTTTGTTGTTGTTTTGTGAGGGCTACAAAGGGAGGAGGCTGTTTCGCCTCTATGAGCAGCCGCCAGCCGGGCTGAGGAGGAGGGAGGAGGGAGGAGGAGAATGTTCCAGTACCCCGGTGCAGCTCTGCGCTCTGCGCTCGAGAGGAAAAGCAGAGGTGCAAACTTTTGACAAGAATCATGGAAAAGGGAGAAACAAAAATTAAAAAGGGACTTCATGGCGGTCTATATGGCAAGTTGGACAAGGGCATAACGTGGAGAAATCTCGCATTGTGTTACCCCAGAGCGGGGGGTTTGTCCTATTGTGCGGTGTGCTGCGGTAACCACCCTCGTGTCACTAGTCTCTTTTAACGTAAGTTTAGACAAGCCACACACACACATGGGAGAAAAATAATTCAATTTCTAGTTCGCCCCTGAATGGCCAAATTGATATAACTTTCAACCATTTTGAGCAACGCCGTTTCCATACAGGCCACCAGCGTTGGCTAGTTGTTGATATTTATAAAGATATTGCAGCTCTCATATAAATTATTTTCGAGGCGGTGGGCAAACTGTAATGGCATCGATTTCCGGAGAAAAATTCCTGAGCTGAGCACAGCCAAAGAGTATAGTATATAGACAAGAGGATAAGTCATTTCTTGGTTTTTCCCATAGGTTTTTTCAAATCAAGCAGCATGCCGTTTTGTTACATATCTGGGGGGTAAGTCCCCCTTTAAAGAAAATGCATAGAAATGATGTTAACATTAAGACATTAGGAGTATTAGCATTAAGCATTAAGAGTACATTAGGCTAATTAAGGTTAAACTGTGTAAAAGTAATCTGTTTGTAGTGGATAATGTAGTTTTTAATGATGATGTGATTGTCACTCCTCTTGAAGTCCATGAAGCAGTATTAAAGGTAGGGGACAATAAGGCCTGTGGTTTGCACAACATAATAGCTGAACATCTTAAACTTGCCAGTAAGAAACTCTGTCCTTTGGTTGCTATGTGTTTTACTGGTTTATTTGTACATGGCATTTTATCTGATTCTATCCTTTCTGTTTTACTAGTGCCAGTCATTAAAGACAATGTGGGTAAGTTAAATAGCTCAGATAATTACAGGCCAATAGCCTTAGCCAGCATCTTATCCAAAGTGTTGGAGACAATTCTACTGAGTAGACTCAAGAAGTACATCTTGACTGCTGACAACCAATTTGGCTTTAAATGTAAGCATGGACTGATATGTGTATTTTAGATAAATATAATAGGCAAAATTGCACAATGTCTATGTGTTTTATTGACGCCTCGAAAGCGTTTGATCATATTAATCACAGGTTCCTAGATTCTTAGTTAGAATCCTGACCTTCTGTTATGCTCACCAGACGATGACAGTCAAATGGGGAAATTCAACATCTGCCCCCTTTCATGTGACGAATGGGGTGCGCCAGGGAAGAATTCTGTCTCCTGTTCTTTTTCATTTTTATATGAACAATCTCTCGCTGATTTTAAATGCATGTGGTACAGGGTGTATGGTTGGTGACTTGCTAAATAATCACCTAATGTATGCAGATGATCTGGTGATTCTTAGCCCCTATAGTGCTGGTCTTCAACAGCTTATGAAAATATGCTCTCAATATAGTTTTGATTTTGAGATAAAATACAATGCTAAAAAGAGTAACATTATGATTATCCGAAGTAGGGAAGCCAAACAATCAACCTTTCCTGACTTCTATCTGTCTGGTGCTGCCCTTAGTGTGTGCAGTGAGATCAAAATTTGGGCCATATCCCCAACATAAATGGGAGCTCGGGCTCTGTCTGTCCCACTGTGATTGTCCCACTGTGATGTCATAAATCCCACTGTGACATCATCCATGATGTCATAAATCCCACTGTGACATCATCAGTGATGTCATAAATCCCACTGTGACATTGTCAGTGATGTCATAAAAGCTACTGTGACATCATCCGTGTAAATCCCACTGTGATGTCACAGTGTCACTGTAACATCATCCGTGATGTCATAAATCCCACTGTGACATCATCAGTGATGTCATAAATCCCTGATCCCACTGTGACATCATCAGGGATGTCATAAATCCCACTGATGACATCATCAGTGATGTAATCAATCTGATCTCATTGGCCACACAGCAGCCGAGTTGCAGGCAAGGCCGTGCAGCAGCCGAGCTGCGAATGCGAACTGCAGGGCCAGCTTGGTGAGCTGCAGGACGGGCGAGGCTGCGAAGTGGCCGAGCCTAGGAATCGAGCGCGCGTAAATTACCTATCTGATGGTAAGGACATGTATAGACAACAGTGCTGGAAGCTGTACACTCAAGCGAACATGTTGTGCCGTAAATGTAGATGGTGCTCAGAAGCTGTGAAGATCTCTCTCTTCAGAGCTTTTTGCACTCCACTATACTGCCCAGCAGTGTTGGGCAAGTTACTTTCAAAATGTAATATACTACATATTACTAGTTACTTTCATTTGAAAGTAATAAGTTACTTTACAATATTACTTTCTGTGTAAAGTAACTCGTTACTTATTACACTACTTTTGCATTACTTTTACCAAAACAACAGCAGCAGCAGCAGAATGACATCGCCGCAGTGGAACCATCCCGAAAAATAATTCAACTGCCTTGAAATCAGTGTAAACAATCCCAAATTCTAAATGTTATTATTTTCCTTTGTTATTGTTATCTATAGTGGTTATTTGCATAAAAACACACAGTTTGATTAGGAAATTATTGTATCTTTTTTAAATATGTGCTTTGATTTAATCAAATGCAACTGAATTTGTAACTTGAGTTACTTGACAAAGTAACTGGTATAATATTACTGAAATCTATAAGTAATAAGTTATATTACTGAGTTACTGCTAAAAGTAATATATTACATGTAATATGTTACATGTAATAATTGCCATAATTGTGTACATTGTTATGCCATGCTCAAAGGTAATCATTTCACGCATCCAAGTTCTGGTGTGAACATTAAGGTCAGAGGCAGAATCACATGTAACACTAGATATGTTGTTTACTTGAAATGCCCATGTAATTTATACTATGTAGGCAAAACCAAACGTGAGTTATAAACCAGAATCTGTGAACACAAATGCTCTATACGCAATCATGATGAGAAATCATCAGTTGCAAGACATTTTAATAGTTAGTTTGAACCACAGTTTGAGTGATCTTCATTACATGGGCATTGAAACAGTAAATATGCCACGGCGAGGAGGAAATGGAGACAAGGGCCCCTATCGTTGCATCGGCGCAGTTTCTAGGCCGAGCGGCAGGCGCAGATCAAAGCAGTGGGCGTGGACAGGCGCACTTGATATCGTCGTGCTGGCGCTAGATGCAGCCCAAAGCATTACAACCACGCCTTTTAGGCGTAAAATTATGCACCGTCATGCTCATTGGATAAGTGCAATAAACGAATCGCACGCTTGCCTTTTTAGCTCCAATTCCAGTGATCCCGCAAAACCAGACGAAAGCCAAATGCTCTGCCCCCCCCCCCCCCCCCCCCTCCCTTCATCCAGCCTGTCTGTCTGCATTATAGGCTATTATTCCATATTATTATGCTTCTCAAACCAATCTAACTGCAGTTTCAATACTGCAAGCATGTAAATACGCTACACTATAGCAAGATCAAAGTGAAAATAATGTTCTATGCATCAGCTAGAAAAATATAGCCTATTAGATTGGTGAAAGTTTGTCCAGAAAGATATCATTTTCTCTCGCCTGCTGCAGGAAGGATGATGCACATAAATATACCCTACATTATGTCAAGTCATTGCATAAATGTGTTTTTATTGTAAAACTAAATGTGAAATAGGGCCAAGTTATTGGAGGGACATCACAGTATAGCAGATGCCATTAGAAGCGCGTTCCGAAGCGCGTTCCGCTGTTACTTCTCTAAATCACGTTAACTCGACAAGGGGTATATATAGGCCCAGGAGGACATATATGTTTCACATAGGGTGGTGTTTTCATTTCGATGTTTTATTTGGTCCAATATTGAAATGTTGACAATGGCAGGCTGTGTTACCATTACACATTAATTTAGAACTACCTTTTATATCTATTTTGGCTCATTTGGTGGCTATTTAGTAGCGAAATGAAGAAACACAATGCATGCTGGGAACTCAGAGAGAGAGAGAGAGAAGGGTGACAGAGAAGAAGCAGTGAAGGCAGAGAATAGGCCTGCTTTTCAAAAGCGCAAAGCGCTAAATGTAGGCCAGGTCCCAAGATATCACTAGGCTGGTATTTAGCGCCGACACGCCCACTTTGGGACTGCGCCACGCCCATTCGGCCTAAAGCGCATTTGGCAGCCTAAAGCCTATTGCTATCTTGCCGAAACAGGCGCAAGGCACGTTTTTTTGCGGTTAAGGCCCGTAATAGCGCCGATGGCCTGTGGGAGAATAGAGCCCAAGATTCTCCTTCAAAGAGAGGCCTACTGGATCCACTCCCTTGATACCCTCATCCCTAAGGGGCTTAATGAGGAGATGTCTGGTCTACCCTGATTGTGCCGCATGGGACCTATAATTAGAGGCACCTGTGCATCACCTGCATGTAATTGCCATAGAGAGCCGCAGCAACGAGTCCGGAAATCATCGATGCTAACAGTCCTGGTTCTTCACTGTTTTCGCCTATGGGAGTTTTGAATGGGTTTTTGGCGCGATGCTTCTAATAATCTCTCTGGGCAATGCTGGCTTAATCAAAAGCGAACCAGTGTTTAGTAATATCATCTTCACACACGAGGACCACTTTTATGAGTTTTGAAGCTTTTACGTGCCGTTAAAAGGGCGGCTAGCTAGCAAACAGCTAAATGAGACTACACTGTTGAGTCGATGGGGATATATAGGCTACCAATAACGTCACCACTTCAAAGGACGAACACGGAAATTCTCTTTCCCTCACCTGGTTCAGCCCCGTTCAGCCCGGGGTAATCAGTGCACACATCAACAACAGTCCAGGTTGAGTGCTGATGTGACGTGGAAGCCTATGCGACAGTGTGTAGTTCTGGATTAGCTTAGCTCAAGCTTTTTACTTCTAGGGCTCACATTTACGCTACAAAACTCATGAAAGTGGTCTTCATGTGTGAAGATTATCCGACTGAACTCTGGTTCGCGTTTGATTAATCTTGCGTTGCCCAGAGACCGTATTTGAAGCATCGCGGCAAAAACCCATTCAGAAATCCCATAGACAGAAACAGTGAAGAACCAGGAAGTCCGGGACTTCCGCGTTCTGACTACAAAAATACGTCATCCCTGCGGCTCTCTATTACAGCTGAAGAACGGCTGCTGCCCGAAACGTCCTATTGTGTGGCAATAAAACCTTTAAACTTGGAGTGCTTTTTTTTAATTAAGCTGAATAAGCAGCATTAATATTCATGTATCATCAAGCCTGTCATGACTAAAATCAAGGGGAAATAATCAGTAGAGCTCAGTGATCTTAGTTAAGTGAGATTTCTAAGAGATTTTTTCGCGCCACTTCCGGAAACCCCCATCCTGTGTAAGTAGGGTTCCCAGAGTAAAACCTGGCCATTTCCACCACTGCTTATGGATGAGCATCATCTGCTGCATGCCATCGAGAACCATTGGTCGGATCGACTTCAAACTTTGGGAGTGTGCCCTATTGTGCAGTGCAGTGCCCTGTTTTCGTGCAATCCGGCACAGCGCTACCTACTGGCAACATAAAAAATGCTGTTTATCTCAAGAACCGTTCGTCCGATCGACTTCAACTTTGGGGAGGTCACTGATGGGAACTCGACACAGTGCAGTGCAGAATTTTGTGCAATTCGGCACAGCGCCACCTATTGGCCACACAAAAAGTGGATTATCTCGAGAAGAGTTCGTCCGATCGACTTCAAACTCGAGGAGTGCGCTTAGGGGGACTCAAGGAAGTGCAGGGAGCTGAATTCTGTGCAATTTGGCATAGCACCACCTACTGGCGACACAAAAAGCGCTTTATCTCCATAGCCGTTCATCTGATCGACTTCAAACTTCAAACTCGGGGAGTGCACTTAGGGGGAATCAACGGAGTGCAGGGAGCTGAATTCCGTGCAATTTGGCATAGCGCCACCTACTGGCAACACAAAAAGCAGTTTATCTCAATAGGCATTAATCTGATCAACTTCAAACTTGGGGAGTGTGCTCCTGGGAACTCGAAGTAGTGCGGCGCTGAATTTCTTGCACATCTTGCAATTTCCCATGCCACCTACTGGCAACACAAAAAGCAGTTTATCACGAGAAAAATTTGTTCGATTGACTTCAAACTTGGGGAGTGCGCTGCTCGGACTCCGATGGAGTGCGGTGCCGCATTTCATGCAATTTGGACTTATTCCAGGACTGTCTGTATGTCTGTCCTTCGCGTATCTTAACACATTCAGTGCCAAGGACGTCTGTGGACGTCCTAAAAAAAAGTAACGAGGAGTGCCAAGGACGTCTGTGGACGTCCTAAAATCATAATTCATATTATTCCATAATTCTGCTGTTTAAGGTCGTACCTAGCCAGTGAGCATGAATCCCTTCAAGGGATCACACGGCGCCACCTTAAACATCGTCACAGGAGCTGCTCCACCCACCTCAGATCCTTTACTTTGTACAGGAGACAGCGGAGAAAGTGGAAACCGATGCATGCTTTCTGCCAGAGCCGTATATATTGCTCTGTCTACAGCGGACAGTGGGCTCGGCTGCATCCGCGCTCACAACTGAGCTCTTATGCTTCTATCTATCTCCACACGATTTCCTAGAAAGCCAGCATCCGAAGCCGAACGGCCAAGCCTTTTCGTTCAGTCGCGTTTGCCAGCGCGCATCATTTCCTTCTTGATGGGCGCTGGGATCTGTCCGGGGCAAAAACGAGAAAACAAACTCTGTGCGTGTGGGAGGAGCCCGCAGCTCAGAGGTGGAGAGGGGAGAGGGGGGGGGGGGGGGGGGGGGGGGGGAGAGGGGTGTGTGGCACACAGGCTTCACAGAAACCACACCACACGCCACCACATCAGAAAACACCAGCCAGAGTCAGTGAATGTGCTCGAAATTAGAGTGCAAAAGGTATTCATAAAAGGGCCTATATCTTGGAAAGTAAAAAAAAACGACAGAAAACCCTTGAAAGTGCACTTTTTTGAGAGGCTGTAATTTCATAATGGAACTGTCTAGAAACAAAATTTCTTCTTTGGAAGAAGCAGGAGTGTTCAATGTTTCATTAAAGTCCAGCCCCGTTAATATAGCCATAATAGAAAAAATTCTATAGCTGTTTTCAACTGAATGGAAGTGAATCTGGCACAGGCTCCAGACAATTTTACTGAAGCGCTGTGGCACTCAATGTGTTAAGAACCGTTTGTCGGATCGACTTCAAACTTGCGCTTAGGGGGACCTGACAGAGTGCAGTGTGTGTGCCGAGGGGAAGCGCCCACGGGGTGGTGCATGGGGGAATGGGCACTGCACTAGTAATAATAATAATAATAATAATAATGGTAATAATAGTGCATTTAATGACAACACACTTTTCATTATAAGAACACATATTTCTCACTAAAAATGTTTCAAAGTGCTATACAAGAAACAGCCCATTAAAGCAAGTGAAACATAACAGGAAGAATAAGGGAAATAATAATAATCACAATCAAATAAATAAACATGCATGCATACATACATACATACATACACACATACATACATACATACATACATACATACATACATACATACTGTACATACATATATACATACATACATACATACATACATACTGTACATACATATATACATACATACATACATACAGTACATGTATAGCATAAATATAAATTGTGTAGGCTATAAGCAGATATGTATATGTCTATACTATATATATAATAGTATATTAAACAATATTTAAAAAAATCTAAATCAAATCCGGGAAATGTTAAAGGGAAAATGAAAACACAAATAAATCAATCTAAAACAATACTCCCGTATCAAATGAGGAACAGTCCACTGATTTCCTTAAATCATTCAATATCAGTATGCAAAATATAACAATAGACTATACATAATAGAGGAGCCTAATGACAGAAACACGATTTATTGCACCCACATAATAAACAGCGTTGGGAGTTAATTTATTTGTGACACACCTTGTCTCATTGCAGGAATGGCCAACACAACTGGGCCGCCATTAAAGTGAATCTACAGACTCATAAATGATACAGTTCCATCTCCATCTCTAACTGTCCATCTTCACAGTAAACTGCTTCATCCTCAGCTTAATAAAAAAGCCGGTCCAGTCACAGCACAGGCAGCTCAGGCAGACTGTCTCTGCACACTTGGCTACATTGTTACGCATCACAAGACATCTTCCCTCTGATGCTGATCATGTCTCCTTTCACACCTTCTTAGGCCGCATCAAATGAACGTTCAAAGACTAAATAACAAACAACAAAATAAAGACAGAAATGCATCTCATCTGTGCATCAAGCTGCAGGTGAGAGTGATCAAACAGCTGTGGGTGTAAACACTAACCTGTTGTATCTGGGGAGCTCGGGGGTCTCCGTCAGCACCAGCCTGCCATTCTGCTACAGAGGTGATTGTGATGATTGGATTTTCAGTATCTTTAGACCCGGAAAAACCCCTAACACAAGTCCTGCAAGAGCACCCTGCTCCTCATTACATGACCAAAAAAACAGGCAGTATCTATGTTGTTCAGTCCGGCTGTGCGGGATTCTCTCTCCCTCTCTGAGTCTCTCTCTCTCTCTCTCTCTCTCTCTGCGTGTGTTTTTCTCGCCCTAGCGCGCACGCCTCGCAGGCAGACAGGCACGCAGAGGGATGTAGTGGTACCCCGTCGCTACTGGCAACCTGTTGCCATAGCAATCCTCCAGGTAGCAGGCTGCTGCTGGAACGAGCGGATGAGAGGGAAAGTGTTTTCTGATGCTCTCTCTCTCTGTAAATCAATTCAGTCACTGAGACAGAGACTGCCAGTGGGCTCACCCAAAACCAAATTCAATAAAAAAAAAATGGAAGAGACAAAGATTATGGTATGTCATTTTGAACAGTTCCACTAATATTCCTCTAACGTTCCTATAGGGACTTACAGTAGTGTTTCTGTGGTGCTCATTAGTGAGTTTAGAGTGAGTGACCTTAATGTACTTCCTATGTTTTATCTCTTATTCCCATAGGGCAGTGGTTCTCAATGTGGAGTCGGGGGACCCCCAGGGGTCCTTGAGGGGGTTCCAGAGGGTCCCCAGCAAAAAGGGGGGTCATTTATTTTCACTATAATACATCCAGAAGTAACACAATGACAGAATGTATGATGTTTTGGTCATGGGTTTCATACACTTTCTGTGATAATCAGACCAGATGGGGGACCCTGGGACAAAATCTTATTGTATGGGGGTCCATGGTCTAATTTGTCTCAGTTTAGGGGTCCTTGATGTGAAAAAGTTGGAGAAGGGACTGAAGATGTTTTTATTCTAGGATTGCTGTAGGCTAGTTCTTCTTCACAAGGGGATTGTTCATGGTTATTCAAGCAAGAAATCCATGAAGCCCACACTGGATGAATGTTTGCATGGGTGAGAAATGACTTGTTGCATGACTTGGTATTTTTGACTTCAGGTGTGATGGGCGTCAAAACAGAAACAGACGTCCCTTCTGTTTCACGGATGGCAGGGTCTGAGTCTCTCATTGTGATAGACATCCCCTCAGAGTCCATGGCAGACAGACAGGCAGGCAGACAGGCAGATAGACAGACCGGCAGGCAGACATGCAGACAAACAGACAGGCAGATAGACAGACAGGCAGGCAGACATGCAGACAGGTAGGCAGGCAGATAGACAGACCGGCAGGCAGACATGCAGACAGACAGACAGACAGACAGACAGGCAGGCAGGCAGGCTGATAGACAGACAGGCAGGAGACAGACAGGTAGGCAGGCAGATAGACAGACAAGCAGGCAGACATGCAGACAGATAGTCAGACAGACAGGCAGGCAGGCAGGCCGATAGACAGACAGGTAGGCAGACATGCAGACAGACAGGCAGGCAGACATGCAGAGAGGTAGGCAGGCAGATAGACAGACAGGCAGCAGACAGACAGACAGACAGACAGGCAGGCAGACAGACATGCAGGCAGACAGGCAGGCAGACGTGCAGTCAGGTAGGCAGGCAGATAGACAGACAGGCAGGCAGACATGCAGACAGACAGGCAGGCAGGCAGGCCAATAGACAGACAGGCAGCAGACAGACAGACAGGCAGGCAGACAGACAGACAGACATACATGCAGACAGACAGGCAGGCAGGCCAATAGACAGACAGGCAGCAGACAGACAGACAGGCAGACAGTCAGGCAGGGAGACAGACAGGCAGGCAGGTTGATAGACCGGCAGCAGACAGACAGACAGGCAGGCAGGCAGGCAGACAGACATGCAGCCAGACAGGCAGGCAGGCAGACAGACAGGCAGGCAGACATGCAGACAGACAGGCAGGCAGACATGCAGACAGACAGGCAGGCAGGCAAGCATCCTAATAATAATAATAATAATAATAATAATCCTAAACTCTTTTGGTTCGTAGCAGCACAAGTCTTGTACCACATCACCCCCTGGTGGCGCTCAGTGGAATGCCAAGATGGGTGACCAGAAATCATGGTAGCCAGGGAAACAGTGGAGAGTGGTTTATCCAGTGTTACATTTATCAGCTAGAGTTTACTCACCTTTACTCACCTCATATACTGTAAATCTATACTACCAGTCAGAAGTTTGGACACACCACACTTTTCTTTATTTTCACTATCCTCCACATTTTAGATAAGGGTTAAGTATATAGTATATAGTATTATAAGTACGCCATCGATCAAAACAATGAAATAACACAAATGGAATTATGCACTGACCAAACAAAGGTGTGAAACAAATCAAAATATCTCATATTTTAGATTCCTTTAAAGTAGCCACCCTTTGCCCTGATGGAAAGGCAAATGCTTTGGAAAACCTCTCAATCTCATTAACCTTTTTAAGATACTCATTCCAAGCATTTAGATCAGAAATGGCTTTAAAGGTCCCATCTTGTGTAAAACAAGATTTCCTTGCTTCTTTGATAATAAAGGACTTGGGCGTGCTATAGAAACATCATGGAAGTCTCAAAGCACATGACGGTCTTCAGATAAAACCACACCAGCCATATAAGGAGAAAGTGCCTCCAAACGAGCCGTTTCACTTCGGTGATTTTGTGACATCACAAAGTAACACTTGTTTCATTTGCCCGCTTAAAGCGCCGCCCCAACAACTGAATGTGGAAGACCAAACTTTGTTGTCTGTAGCATAGCTGTGTAGAATGAAAAAATAATAATAATACAGAAAAGAATCAACTGCACCAAAGATGGATCTATCCCAACAGATCACCTTATCTTTATAGATACTTTATTGATCCTTTGCATGCAAAGGATCAATAAAGCTGCAGTAGCTGCATAATGTGACATATTAATTTCCTGCAGGAAATTAATATGTCACATTATGCAGCTACATTCAACAGTCAGGGCAACAACAGAGACAAAACTGGCACTGAAACATGTAGCTAGGCACAGTCATACTAGAGAGAAAATAAAAAAATAAATGAGTTACTAAGAGTACTTATAAAATGTATAAGTATGCATATGCGAGCTGCAAGGCGGCCTAGGAATCGAGCATGCGTATGCGTATGCGTAGCATATGCGATCGCCTATATCATCAGTATATAAATGGGAGCTAGGGCTCTGTCTGTGTGCGAGCGAGGCCATATTCTACATGTAGATTCCAGAAAGGTGTCATTTTGAGAAAATAAGAATATAAAATTAACACCCCCTGTAAATATGATTGTATTTGGTTTATGTTGCTTATCGTTTGCTTTATCAATCTTATCTACCACTGCAGCACTGCTGCAGCCAAGCTTTTCTCTCACACACACACACACACACACACACACACACACACACACACACACACACACACTGTATCTATTACGCTTCTTTCTTTGTTTCTTTGTCAGGGACAATGCAAATAGACATTGTTGCAAGTTTAAAACATTAAACATGCACTGACGGTTTTTGGTCAGATCTTATTTGCAACCCCTGTCCCTGGCTTTCAATGTAAACAACAGCTATTTCTTGCCACATAAGCCAGGTATGTAGAAGTTCTTGGCACTGATGGAAAACAACAACATGAACTCTACAAGATGCAAAGGTAGGTGAACATAGAGATGAGAGATAGACAGCAGGCTACAAACAAACAGGCTTTGTAATCGAATGTTTTTGTTTCTGAAATTATACAATGGATGCACATTAATTGACTATAGCTGTTGGTGTGGTGAGTAGGTACTGCTCAAACTTATGCCTAATGATTCAAATATTTACCTCGGCCAAGCAAATATTCCACCTTGTGTTTTTTTGTCTTTTCCTCATGCATTATTCAAGACGTGAGTCATGTCCAGATCATCAGGGTGAGCGTCTCTCTCTCCATCTCTCTGCCTCCTGCCATGCCAACCCTCTATAACTGAATATAATGCAGATGCAGAGCAGCTCCACCTGTGACCCTGTAGGCCCTGACACTGCCCTTTGACCCTGTAGGCCCTGACACTGCCCTGTGACCCTGTAGGCCCTGACACTGCCCTGTGACCCTGTAGGCCCTGACACTGCCCTGTGACCCTGTAGGCCCTGACACTGCCCTGTGACCCTGTAGGCCCTGACACTGCCCTTTGACCCTGTAGGCCCTGACACTGCCCTGTGACCCTGTAGGCCCTGACACTGCCCTGTGACCCTGTAGGCCCTGACACTGCCCTGTGACCCTGTAGGCCCTGACACTGCCCTGTGACCCTGTAGGCCCTGACACTGCCCTGTGACCCTGTAGGCCCTGACACTGCCCTTTGACCCTGTAGGCCCTGACACTGCCCTTTGACCCTGTAGGCCCTGACACTGCCCTGTGACCCTGTAGGCCCTGACACTGCCCTGTGACCCTGTAGGCCCTGACACTGCCCTTTGACCCTGTAGGCCCTGACACTGCCCTGTGACCCTGTAGGCCCTGACACTGCCCTGTGACCCTGTAGGCCCTGACACTGCCCTTTGACCCTGTAGGCCCTGGCACTGCCCTGTGACCCTGTAGGCCCTGATACTGCCCTGTGACCCTGTAGGCCCTGACACTGCCCTGTGACCCTGTAGGCCCTGACACTGCCCTGTGACCCTGTAGGCCCTGACACTGCCCTGTGACCCTGTAGGCCCTGACACTGCCCTTTGACCCTGTAGGCCCTGACACTGCCCTTTGACCCTGTAGGCCCTGACACTGCCCTGTGACCCTGTAGGCCCTGACACTGCCCTGTGACCCTGTAGGCCCTGACACTGCCCTGTGACCCTGTAGGCCCTGACACTGCCCTTTGACCCTGTAGGCCCTGACACTGCCCTGTGACCCTGTAGGCCCTGACACTGCCCTGTGACCCTGTAGGCCCTGACACTGCCCTGTGACCCTGTAGGCCCTGACACTGCCCTGTGACCCTGTAGGCCCTGACACTGCCCTGTGACCCTGTAGGCCCTGACACTGCCCTTTGACCCTGTAGGCCCTGACACTGCCCTTTGACCCTGTAGGCCCTGACACTGCCCTGTGACCCTGTAGGCCCTGACACTGCCCTGTGACCCTGTAGGCCCTGACACTGCCCTTTGACCCTGTAGGCCCTGACACTGCCCTGTGACCCTGTAGGCCCTGACACTGCCCTGTGACCCTGTAGGCCCTGACACTGCCCTTTGACCCTGTAGGCCCTGGCACTGCCCTGTGACCCTGTAGGCCCTGATACTGCCCTGTGACCCTGTAGGCCCTGACACTGCCCTGTGACCCTGTAGGCCCTGACACTGCCCTGTGACCCTGTAGGCCCTGACACTGCCCTGTGACCCTGTAGGCCCTGACACTGCCCTTTGACCCTGTAGGCCCTGACACTGCCCTTTGACCCTGTAGGCCCTGACACTGCCCTGTGACCCTGTAGGCCCTGACACTGCCCTGTGACCCTGTAGGCCCTGACACTGCCCTTTGACCCTGTAGGCCCTGACACTGCCCTGTGACCCTGTAGGCCCTGACACTGCCCTGTGACCCTGTAGGCCCTGACACTGCCCTTTGACCCTGTAGGCCCTGACACTGCCCTGTGACCCTGTAGGCCCTGACACTGCCCTGTGACCCTGTAGGCCCTGACACTGCCCTTTGACCCTGTAGGCCCTGGCACTGCCCTGTGACCCTGTAGGCCCTGACACTGCCCTTTGACCCTGTAGGCCCTGACACTGCCCTGTGACCCTGTAGGCCCTGACACTGCCCTGTGACCCTGTAGGCCCTGACACTGCCCTGTGACCCTGTAGACCCTGACACTGCCCTGTGACCCTGTAGGCCCTGACACTGCCCTTTGACCCTGTAGGCCCTGACACTGCCCTTTGACCCTGTAGGCCCTGACACTGCCCTGTGACCCTGTAGGCCCTGACACTGCCCTGTGACCCTGTAGGCCCTGACACTGCCCTTTGACCCTGTAGGCCCTGACACTGCCCTGTGACCCTGTAGGCCCTGACACTGCCCTTTGACCCTGTAGGCCCTGACACTGCCCTTGGCCAGGAAACCATTTCCTTTGTCTGCCTGCTAAATGTCTGGATGCAGGTGAAGCACAGGGCGATAAGAGGAAAGCTGCCAGTTATTTGCTACCAGAGTCAGAGTCATTTTATTATCATTTGCAAGGTTGTCACGATACTAAAATATCTAATCTCAATACCGATACCCAGGAAAATATTGATACTCGATACCATTTTGATACCGGGGTGGGGGAGGGCAACACACATCAAGACAAACAAAGTCGCATAAGGTGAAGTGCCTGTACGAGATGCCGTACATAAAATCCTGTGCAAGGAGTTGTCAACAATAAGCCCAAATGCCTGTTATTACTACTCCAAGAGTTAGGGGGGCGCTGTGTACTGCAGGCACACTGTCTGGGATGAACCTTAGGTCAGAGGTGATAAAAGTTTGCTTAGCCTATTGTTCCTGATCATTTGCCAGCTCAAGGAAGCAGAGTGAACAGGGCAGTGATCCGGATCCGTTTGTTTAGACTTTTGTTTGTGTAAATAAACTTTGTTACAATTTACTCTCTAGAAAATTGACTTATTTAAGGGTTAAACAAAACTCCTCACCACAGAGTCCATGAGAAGCCAGCGGGGCGAGTTATTCGTCGTTTCTAACCTCATCAAAGTAGGCCAGGAACGGGTCCCAAATAATTGAGAACTTCCTAAGTGAGTTAGTCCTCAGGAACCTGAGTCTCTCCATACGCACAACCGAAACCATGTCCGCCAGCCACAGCCAAAAAGAAGGTGGAGAGTGGGACTTCCACTCCTTCAAAATGAGTCTCTTGGGGAATGGCGACAGTCGTCCCCTGTGTCAGAGATTGCTGCACAGCCGTAGGGAGGAGCAGAGAGGATTCAGAACAGCCGAAGATGGCGAGTTCTGCCTCCAGCTGAAGGGTTATTTTGTAGGCCTTAGAGTACCAGTCAAATATTTTGGCCCAGAATCCGGATAGTGAAGAACAAAACCAAAAAGCGTGTGACAGTGTACCCTCTGACCCTTGACACCTATCACATAGTGGTGAGACAGAAGGGTAGATCTTAGGGTTGTGCGATGTCAAAAAAATATCCACCGTGATTGTTTTACAGTTAACCATCGTGATGGACGATTGCATCGTCATTGACGGGGGTGGGGGGAATAATTAGGTAACACTTTATATTAAGGTTCTATTAATAAGCGTTAATTAATAGGTAATAAGGCTCTTATAAGGTGGTTATTAACACTATTATGTTAATAATACTATATAAGTGTTAATAATCGCATTATAAACATATTTATTGGTAGCTTATAAGACATTTATAAGCACTTTATAACCACCTTTATTAGCTGGTTTTGTTACTTCATTAGTTTGTTATTACCTTATTAGCAGTTAACTATGCACTTATTAACAGTTAACTATGCTTTTTGCAGGTACCGGATCTAAAGCGAGAGCAGTGCCTTATTAACACGTTGAGTGCCATAGCCGAGATATCTCGTCTTACATAATCCAACGGTTAAGTGCCATAGACGAGCTATCTCGTCTTACATAAACATTTTTTTTTTTTGACGGTGGGACATCAATCAACCCCTTTTACGTCTTCTATATCACTATTGGAGCAAGAGAATGTGTATAATCTATTTTACCGACCACTAAGTGGCGACAGTTCTCTCCAGACAGAGACAGAGAGAAAGCCACAGCCACGGGACCCGTGGCTGTGGCTTTCCGTGCTGGAGAAAGCATTCTAATTTTCAAGGAAATAGCTGGGCGTTTTTTTGACGGTGCTACGTGGATCAATGCCCCCCGCGTCTCCTATGGAGATATTGGAAGTATTGAATGTGTATAATCTATTTTACCGACCAGCTAGGTGGCGACGGTCCTCTCCCGACAGAGATAAAGTCAACCAAAAGCAGCCGCCTCCCGCGGAAATGGCTTGGCGATTTTACAGTCAGAAACGAACGAGCCTCATTCTCATACTGTAGGCGGGGACGCTTTCGCGCTGCTGCGGTGGGGGGTTCCAGAAATGGACTGGGTGAGCAGCATAAAGCCTAGAGTCGCACGGGGCTTCATCGGGGCTCTCAAACCCAAGAGACAGTGAGACCTATCCACACTCGCTGCCAGGGAGAGAGGCTGCTCAAACTCGCTGCTCAAACTCCCAGCAGCAGAGCACTCCGCAGCACAGACGGAGGGAGGAGTTTGGAGACACACACACACTCTCTCTCTCTCTCTCTCTCTCTCTCTCTCTCTCTCTCTCTCTCTCTCTCTCTCTCTCTCTCTCTCGAGAGAGAGAGAGAGAGAGAGAGAGAGAGAGAGAGAGAGAGAGAGAGAGAGGAGAGAGAGAGAGAGAGAGAGAGAGAGAGAGAGAGAGAGAGAGCACACAGAGTGGGAGACAAGGGCACCCATAATCACAGGCACGTGAGGTGGTTCTAAAAATCCATTTATCTCCAAACTCTCTGAAAATCTCTGAAACCATGCTGTACTCAACGGCTAATATCTACATAACTACTAACTCTGCAAACTAACTCTTTTAGACAGAGAAAGCACACATTCTATTAGTTATTTTTAGATGATTGGTGTTCACGAATTCTTAACAGAAAATAATCCTCGGCTCTTGTAAAATGAGCCAGAATCCTCAAAAAAAAACCTGGCACAACTTACCTACAGGATTAAAAAAATGGCTGGCACTCAATGTGTTAAGGTTAATAAATCCTTTGTTATGCACTTATTATGCTTTTTGCAGGTACCGGATCTAAAGGGAGAACAGTGCCTTATTAAGGTTAATAAATCCTTTATTATGCACTTATTATGCGTTTTGTAGGTACCGAATCCAAAGCGAGAACAGTGCCTTATTAAAGGCACTATGTGTGATTTTTTTGTCCACTAGATGTCGCCATTTCAAACCAAAACAAAAGTTGTTTACCCAAACAATCTCGATCCCACCCACCAGCGCAGAGCACTTCCTGGTTCCCCCGCCTCCCTCCCAAGCAACGGAGAAATAAACAACTATTTTGTGCATAGCCTACCTACTGCAGACGTAAGTACATAAAACAAGCACGAATGCATCTCGGCTATGTATTTGGCTTGAGTAATGACAAATTTCACATGATAATCATAAACCTTTAGGATATTGACAATACTCCGCTTGGTAAGACTGTCATTTGTATCATCTGCTAACCAATCAAAATCCATGTAACGGTTACATGGATTTTGAAAAGGTTAGGTTACATTGTAACCTAACCTTTTGCATAGCCTGCCCTATTGCTAAGTACGGTTAGGCAAAACGTTGTCTAAAACTAGTTTGACATAGCTAAATTAGGATGATTTCAATTCAATGTTGGGGACATCGCTAGCTAACCACAGCTGTCTGTCAACAGTGAGTAGCTTAGCCTGTGTTTTTGTTCGTCTGCTAATACCAAGACATGGCCAAAATGTATTCATAGTGCAACGCTAGTATTTTCTCATTGTTAAGAGTTGTTCAAACTAATTTCAAACGCTTGAATCACTGCTGTTTTTTATAGGCAGGCAAACCAAGCTGTATGCCTGAAGCCCAGGCTAGCACCAGTGGGACAAAGAGGAGGCAGGGTCGCAGAGAGGAAGGTCGGCTGTAGGACGATAGCAGATCTTGTCGACATCCTGAAGAACCGCATAGCTGATGGAACTGGTCACGTCATTCTGGTGTAGCCCATTTTTTAGTTTTGCAAATAAAGTATTTTTTCTGATAAACGAAGTTGTGAAATCAATGTACTGAGAAACATCACATACACTGTCTATTACAGAAACACAAATACTGGTAGGCTACTGTAGCTAGACACACTCAGCTTTAGGCAAATCTAATGTTACAATGGAGAATAGTGGCCAAGAGACATGGATGAAGTCATATCAACTTTATTGGTGTACAGAAGATTGCAGACAGCAAACATCAAAAATGATGGAACATGTATTATACAGGTTTGCTATAAAAGCACAATTTCTCCATCTCAAATATCATAATCGTGGGTCCACTTGTTTTCTATCTTGACTATCGTCAGCTCTTCTGGATGACTGGCACCTTGAAAATCAGACAAATGGAAATGTGTTTAGTATTCATTTGAATCATCTATTTTGTAGCTGCTAGATATCAAGGCGGGGTTCCTCCACATTGTCATGAATTAGATACTTTTACCAAACCTTGATTTGTTTGGACGGTGTTACAGCTATTTTCTAATGTAACGTTGCTTAGGTAAACATGAAACAGAATAGAAAAACAAACTGCTAACATTAGCGAAGCTAGCTTTTCTCCGTGGCGTTTCTAAGTGTTTACACATTACTATACCGTTCTGCGTCATAGTGACAGCAACTGGACGTAATTATAACAGAAAATGCATGCGAAATTTGTAATGGGAAGTAACGTTATGTCATGCATGTCAACTTGTCACCAGAATGTCTGTGTATAAGTTATACATGAACGACAAGCTAATCAAATCGTGAAACAGGCCACACTAGCAGTGTAAAGTCATTTGAATAGCCGTGAAAAGCAACAGTTAGCCAAGTGATTACAACATTCCCAGAACAAATTCACAATATCGATAACAACTTGTACATTTGGCTATCATGCGTAACGTTACTGAAATGGGACATGTAAAAGCTATAATGTTAGTTACCATATGTAAGTACAGGAGAACACGCCAGCTCCGGGTCACTTTGCAGGCCAGATATAGCTGCTCGTAGGGCTCTCCATCTAGTGAAAGCCAGACCAGCAAGGTTGACTCTGGTCTGAGATATTTCTTTTCGGCGGCGATTTGGCTAAAGTATGAAACCGCAAACATAAGGTGGATCAGAGAATGGAATGTCTGGAATGCCCGCATCAGGGATCCGCCATCTTTGTCTACAAAATTCTGTTTTGGGCTGTGGGCTGGGAGGGGCTCACTAGGTCGGGGGAGGGGTTTCTATGTAAACAGGTCTGGCCTTTTCGGGCTGTTAGGGGAAAATGAGAGAGGGCTATCACAACACAGGGAGGGGACGTGGCTTAGTTGTAAACACAGAAATGAATCACTGTAACTCCTCAACATATACAAGGTATTGGTTTGGTGATATTTAATAGTGCAGAATCCTACACATAGTGCCTTTAAGGTTAATAAATCCTTTATTATGCACTTATTATGCTGCCTCAATGGAGGCCAAACGGCCAGGGGAATGATTCTGAGAGATGTGTGTTTCACTCAGGGTTTTGTGTCTCTAAGAGGGGCAGAATTGCATGATGGGACAAAAATGCAAATTAAGCCTCCCAGAGCCTTCTAAACAGCCAATAAGAGGTTTTTCTTGAATAACTCTGGAACCGACGCTTGGATCTTTCTGAAATTTTCATCGCTTATCCAGGAAGTGAGCATGGGCTCATGAAGTACCTGCAAAAAGCATAGTTAACTGTTAATAAGTGCATAGTTAACTGCTAATAAGGGCATAACAAACTATTTTTTAGGCTTAATAAAGTAACAAAACCAGCTAGTAAAGGTGGTTATAAAGTGCTTATAAATGTCCTATAAGCCAGAGGTTCTCAAATGTTTTTCAGCCAAGGACCCCTACAAGATAGAAAATATTTCCCGGGGACCCCCTCATTCTGATTTGTGATTTTGGGCTAAGCTTAATTGTTTCCACGGTAACGTGCTTGACTTTTAATTTGATAGGTTTGTTATTAGAATGTAATCCATGAACCATTTTAGATTTAAAGCTTAAACTATTTTCGTTGAACTATGAAGTAGTCTAGTGGGAACGGGGGGTCCCTGCGCACCCGAAAGATATATTTTTCTAACATAGATTTTTGTACACCTCAAGGTGTCTAATAAACAAATTTTGTTGTTACCCCGTTGAAATAGTGTCCCATGGGTCCGTTTGGCGGCCATCTTTGCGGGCATATTGCAATGTCTGATGAAAATGGATAAGGGTCATAACTTTTGAACTAGACGTCATACAGAGACAAATGACACCACTTTTCTGTATGATTTCTGCATGAGGAATTGATTGAGAGGGTTGTTTTAATGATTTTAACAGGTTTGGTATAGTAAAACTCAAAAACATTTGAAAAAAGTGTCTAATTTACTCTCAAAATCTTGCAAAGAAAATCTATCTACATATTAGTCCATGGGCCAGAAGGGTTGGGAATAATGCTCATATTGATTTTTGGCAAGGTATACATCTCTAGAGTTAGAAAATATGTGAGAGCATTGCACCAATGGTAGCTAAATGTGTGTTATCACTCGATTTATAACACCATGCAAAACATAATAGTTGCGGGACTTTTAGGGACATTTGAGGCTAAGTTCATGCAAATCAAGTCTAAAAGCACCAGAGTTTGCCCAGAATTAGCCCAGGGCATGCTCTAACAATTGAGCCAGAGTGCCCAAGCCGGTGACCCCCGGGGTCACCATGGTGGCCAGATCCAATATGACCACTGTCCAAAAAAGATTTTGGCTATAACTTTTGAAAGAGATGAGCTAGAAATACAGACTTGTGTCTATTTTTATTTTTTTTACCATTAGAAAGGTGTTGGAATGCTTATCTTTACTAATGAAGATGTGTGTGGACCCCTAATCTGCATATTTCCAAGATGGCGGCTACCTGAATATGAGTTTTACCATAACTGTTGATGCTTTTAGTAAACTCGGTGTCCATTTTATGGTTTTTGAGTTTTAGAAACACATTGTAATACTCAGATTTATGATTGAATCTATCTATAGCACTCTACTTTGCATATATGTGCAGATATGTCATATTCAGATCTGTTGGAAAGTATAACATCCTTCTTGGTAGAAAGGAGGAGTTCATCCCAAAACCCTGGTCGCCCTCACCTTGGGGTTGTCATGTACAGCAAAAGCTGTGGCTCCAGCCAAGTAGATGATGCTAGACATTGGCTTTTTTCAAATGCATCAAGAGAACCTGCCTCCCACCCAAGATGCACTGATTCAGCATGTAAAATGGGGACTGCTGCAGGCCAGCTTCTACTGGAATCAGGCAACCTCTGTCCAGCAAAATATCCAGAGTTCAGTACGTGGGGCTGGACGCTGGTACTGGGACTCCATGACCAAGACTTGGGAACCTTACTGGACCCATCTTCCAGATGCCAGTAAAGCCTGAGTCATCATTCTCTGCTGCGTCTGCAAAAAGTCATGTAGTGGGTGCTGTGAATGCTGTAAAGCTGGAGCCTGTGGCACCCCAATGTGGATGCAAGAGTGCCTGTACCAACAATGCGGTCAAGACAACAATATTTGATTAATCTGGCTGTGGATATAAGGATATAAACAAAAAACACTTTACACTCAATCTAACTTAACCCCCCCAACCCATGGACATACCTACGTGTTACTCACTAATTGTTTCAATAAAATATGTAAGATAAATACTGTAGATTGTTTGTTTCCACCAGTTTGATGGTAACTCATTGTTACAACTACAAAAGTGTATGTAAAAAAGAAATGGGATAGCAGCCATATTGGTAGCCTATTTACTATGCAAGGTAGAGTGCTATAGATAGATTCAATCATAAATCTGAGTATTACAATGTGTTTCTAAAACTCAAAAACCATAAAATGGACACCGAGTTTACTAAAAGCATCAACAGTTATGGTAAAACTCATATTCAGGTAGCCGCCATCTTGGAAATATGCAGATTAGGGGTCCACACACATCTTCATTAGTAAAGATAAGCATTCCAACACATTTCTAATGGTCAAAAAATATAAGATAGACACCAAGTCTGTATTTCTAGCTCATCTCTTTCAAAAGTTATAGCCAAAATCTTTTTCGGACAGTGGTCATATTGGATCCGGCCGCCATGGTGACCCCGGGGGTCACCGGCTCGGGCTTGGGCACTCTGGCTCAATTGTTAGAGCATGCCCTGGGCTAATTCTGGGCAAAATCTGGTGCTTTTAGACTTGATTTGCATGAACTTAGCCTCAAATGTCCCTAAATCCCGCAACTATTATGTTTTGCATGGTGTTATAAATCGAGTGATAACACACATTTAGCTACCATTGGTGCAATGCTCTCACATATTTTCTAACTCTAGAGATGTATACCTTGCCAAAAATCAATATGAGCATTATTCCCAACCCTTCTGGCCCATGGACTAATATGTAGATAGATTTATTTTGCAAGATTTTGAGAGTAAATTAGACACTTTTTTCAAATGTTTTTGAGTTTTACTATACCAAACCTGTTAAAATCATTAAAACAACCCTCTCTATCAATTCCTCATGCAGAAATCATACAGAAAAGTGGTGTCATTTGTCTCTGTATGACGTCTAGTTCAAAAGTTATGACCCTTATCCATTTTCATCAGACATCGCAATATGCCCGCAAAGATGGCCGCCAAACGGACCCATGGGACACTATTTCAACGGGGTAACAACAAAATTTGTTTATTAGACACCTTGAGGAGTACAAAAATCTATGTTAGAAAAATATATCTTTCGGGTGCGGGGGGACCCCCCGTTCCTACTAGACTAAAGATTTTGCAATTTTTTTTTAATTTTTTTTATTACATTACATTTACATTACATCATTTAGCAAACACTTTTGTTTTGTCCAAAGCGACTTACAATATCACAATTTGTCAACAGTACAGAAAACCACTATGCAACACAATCAATGACAGCCAAGATATTTTGGTGCTAGTCTATCAAAATATAGTTTGTAGTAGTAGTAGTAGTAGTTTGAGAAGGAATAAGTAACATGTAGCATTTTATTTTTTAATAAAGAAAAATAAAAAAAAATTACTTTCAAACTTTTCGCGGACCCCCTGGCAAAGTGCCACGGACCGCGGACCCCCATTTGAGAACCACTGCTATAAGCTACCAATAAATATGTTTATAATGCGATTATTAACACTTATATAGTATTATTAACATAATAATAGTGTTAATAAGGACCTTATAAGAGCCTTATTACCTATTAATTAACGCTTATTAATAGAACCTTAATATAAAGCGTTACCAATGATTAATTATTTATTAAGTCGCTGCCGTGCTGCCATTTGGCTAGGCCGCTGCAATCAGGGCTGTAGTGGTGGCTAAACGCACGTAAACGCCGTTTAGGTACCTTTTTCAATGCTCTGCAGCGTTTAGGCACCTTTTAAGATAGTTTACTCACATTTTTAAATCGTTTATGCACTTATTATTGCACGAGTTTTAAAAAGTTCGAGTAAACTCCGATGATGTGGAGACCACGCCAAGCACATCACACACCAAAAAAAAAGAAAACAGATGACACATGGCACTGACCAGGAGCTCCGGGAACCATAGCCTACTACTTGTGGTGCGCTCCGCGGGAAAGGTACACGGCCCCGGTCACGTTGGTGCCTTTCTCGAGCTGCGTTTGCCTGCCTAGACAGCGCTCCCCTCCAGCAACTTGTGCCAGCGATGCGTAATGCGCATTTGGAGACGCGCATTTGGAGACCAGCTCATGGTGAGCTGAACGTAGGTTGGTTAAAAATGTGTGTCAGGAGTGGAGTGGAGAAAATCATATAGGCCTACCATTTACAACTGAAGAGTGAATCACTGGTGTAAGAGACATGATTGATTTCCCTCTGATCAAGTAAAGTTTGTAACATTAGGTGCGACTTGAATAGTCCAGGTGCTACTGTATAAAGCCAATACGACCATGTTGAAAACTATCTAGAAACATACTGGTGTTTGTTATGCCGAGATCTGTAGGCTACCCCTGGCCTGGCTGCCGGCAAATTCACAAAATGTTTTATTATTCGCGAAACGCAGAGGGCGAACTACGGCATGCAGGTGATTTTTTTGATTTTCACGCAATTAAGGAGAAGGGTCTGGCTGCAGACACACTGTAACCTCCACCCTCCGTAACTGACAGGAAGTCACGTGACCTCAGCAGCGGAAGTTTTGCGTGACCTCCAATCAGAGCCTCCAGTTCTCCAATGCCAACCGCCAAAACTCCAGTAGGTGGCGGTAATGCATTTTTTTTTTTTTTTTTTTTTAATTCAAACAGACAAGTGTACATAAGAACAGACATGTGCTCATAACAAAAAATAAATAAAAATGGACAAGTATGATGGTACAAATTACAGTCAAGAATGGCGGTAATGCACATACATTTGTTTGCCAACCGCCATAAAGCTCAAAAAAGAAGAACTGGGATGTGGAGGCTAATGGTGCGTTCCTTTATCGCAAAATAACTGGGATGTGGAGGCTAAATGACATCACATCCGTTTTGTTAGCGTTCCATTTGCAGAAAACTTGAGCTGGGAAGTTCACTGTTCATTGGTCAGATCCAGTCGCTAGCCAGGCTAGCCATTGTTAGCCATTGTTAGCAATAAAATTGACAACATGGCATTTCGCGGCAATTTGCGCATACAAACACTGCAGCCTCATGTCCACACAGATAGATGTTAGGCAGTGCTGTGTGTACAGCTGATTTAATGAGACACAAACAAAACAGAAGTGCTAAACAACATTACTACGATTATACTACTACTGTTGTTGCGCGGCGCAGCCATCTTGGATTTTTGAGGTTGGGGCTGCTGAGACTCCTACGAGTTTGGAATGGGACATACCAGCTCTGATGACGTCACCGCCCAGCTCATGACCTTTGAAGTCGTAAGATTACCAGTCCCCAGTTATAAAGGAATGCACGATAAATGACGTCACATCCGTTTTGTTAGCATTCCATTTGCAGAAAAGTTGCTAGCCATTGTTAGCAATAACAGTTGATAACAAGGCATTTCGTGGCATTTTGCGCATACAAACACTGCAGCCTCATGTCCAAACAAATATAAGTAGGCAGTGCTGTGTGTACAGCTGATTAAATGAGACACAAACAAGACAGAAGTGCTAAATAGCATTTATACGATTTTATACCATGGTCTGGGTGAATACTCGATTCTGATTGGCTGCAAGGTGTCCATTAAAAAGTGATATTGTACAGTGATAATGGACACCTAGCTAAATGGTCTGTTCACCGTTCATATCAATGCGCCATAGTTTCATCAGTGTTATCAGGAGAGCAGTTTGAGCTCTATACCCCCGTTAAGGGTTAATATGACAATTTTGGAACTTGAGAAAAAAATTGAGTCGGTCAAAGTAAGTATTTAAATCACCCCTGTGTGCTCAGTTTGTCAAAAATAACTCTTATTTACAATTTTGATTTTCGTTTCGGAGATTTTTTAACCTCGCGTCATCAGGCTCTTCTCGGCGAGAAAGAGGAGATTTCCCTCGCTCGTGCACGAGCCCGGCCAGAGAGAGAGAGAGAGAGAGAGAGAGAGAGAGAGAGAGAGAGAGAGAGAGAGAGAGAGAGAGAGAGAGAATTAGAATTTTCGTTAGCCGGCTCTGTTCTGGTCAGCTGACAGAAACCGGGCTCTCAGCTGTCAACTGTCAAACCTCCTGTTTACAACTTGCAGCAACCAGCAGCCAGGCGCTCTGGGAGAGCGCGCGCTGCCTCTTATCACTGATACAAATCAAGGGGTCCACCCGCTATGCACAAATCAAGTCAAAGAGGAAAAAGACGAGATCAACAAAAAGAAAACAACGCAATGGGCAGTTAACAGCAACACACTGAGAGACGTCCTTGTACAAAACATACCTGGACTCCAACATACTGAAAGCAGATAGTTTTCACTCTACTCCTGCCTCGCGCCATTTACGTCTTATAAGACCCGCAGACGTTAAAGGTGCTCTTATGCTCGAGCAAGCTCCGTGGGGGTGGGGCCCCGCGAGTCTCCGTGAGTCACCGTGCAGACCTCGCGCTGGGGCAGATGCCATTATACTCAGAAAGTGATCAGCATATTGTGTGCATTGTACAATGGTGAAAACAGCCTGTGAAAAGTCGCAATGAAACGCTGTGCAGTACTGAGTGCGCTTTCACTCTCAAACGACCGCACATCAGCACATGAAGGACTCACCAAACTTGTTTTTACTGAAAGCCGTTTTTACTACTCCGCCCTGATAGCCTACTACTCTGTGCTGCTTTTAATCTCTCTCAATAATGCTCTCAACACAACACATTTACTTGGTGAAATGACTAAAAACGAACAGTTGCAAATCTAAGTTTGTAGCCTACCACATGGGTCAAGAAATGTGGCGAAAACACAGCTCAGTGTTCAGGGCACAATGGTTTAAATGCGGCCATGTTTGGAGAGAAGCTCGCGCTGTTAGAAAAAAAGTCAGGCAGAACGCGAGCGGCCGCTGGAGCTAGCGCTTAACCACGCCCAACAAATTTACATCATATGACGCGCCCGCCCCTCGCTCCACCCACGCGCCCTTCACGGCAGGGTGAGCATAATTCAGCCTTAACGCAGAGAGTTCTCTCTGCATGTCACCACATACAGCCCCCGCTGCTCTGTGTTACTTCCTGAAACTCGATCGCTCTTAAATGTTAATATACTTGGCCAATACGTATCTATCATACAAAATAAAGCAAGCTGCCAAACGGTAATGTCTTCATTTAATGTAGAACGCAAAACATCGTTAAACCCGCATTCCTGTGATAAAGTTAACGTTTGAGTCGGCTTTAAAACGGAGGGTGGTGGAATAGTGGGAGGGACTATTTTATTTCGTGGAAGACTGATTTACAGTATGAATAACAGACATTTAGCCATTTAGATTGCTTTATTTATTACACATGGAAATATAAATGACTGGTCTTATTGTTTTGTTGGCAAGTGACCATGGTATAAGCGGGTTAATGCACTTCGAGGTGTACATTATCACTTTTTAAGGGACTTCGCGGAGGCAACCATCCTCGGCTTCGCCTCGGACGGTTCACGCCTCTCGCGTCGTCCCTTAAAAAGTGATAATGTACACCTCGTCGTACATTAACCCTTACATAACTACTGTTGTTGCTCCAGCTCTAGTGACATCACGTCCCAACTCATGAACTTTGAACCGGTAAGATTACCTTAACCAACAGCTGCTGGAGGTCTGGAGGCAAGGCCTCTCTCTGTGTAATGGCCACTGCACCCGACACAGCTTCACCACAGCTCTCAGCTTCTGGACTTTAGACATTTCAATGTTCACACAGGAACTTTTCCTCCTGAACTGTGACCAACTTTACCTTTCTAAGCTCCAATAAACAGCTTCACAGCTAACGTTAGCTTCACAGCTAAACCATCTGAGTCCATTAAGTCTTCTTCTTCCTCTGAGTTAACGGAGTCCCGTCCCGCGTCCACTTTATATACTCGCGATAATATCACCCGCACATACGAGTCTTCTGCTTGTAAATTAAACCTCTGAAAGTATAAGGTGGAAATAATACGCTAGGCTACTGCTAATGTTGCTAAAGTTACTCTCGTGCATAGGAGCTTCAACACGCGTCACCACCACAATATCCAGAATGCCTTGCGGCATAGAAGAAGAAAGCCGAGCAGTCGGAGGGGAGCTGGGGGGGGGCATACCATGATTCTTCCGCTTGTGGTGTTTGTCGGCCTACTTGTAGCGATCCTGGGTCTGGGTGGATAAACAAAGCTTGTTGGTTCTTCGCCAGGAATGTTGTTGTTGGTTGTTATGGTAACCATGTGACCAGGACGCGCTCGTCCTCGATGAGGGCGTCACACGTCCGGGTCACATGGTTACCATGACAACCAACATTGTTGGGCTTGTAAGTTGGGGACCTCAGGTTCTCGCCTGTGTTGTTACATTATTTTAGCCTACTTAGATGAGAATACTAAGTAGAACTAGAAAATGTGATCACATTACTCCAATCCTAATCTCCCACTGCCTCCCAACTCAAGCCATCTGACTTTAAGGTGCTCCTGTTATCATTTAAATCATTACATGGACTTGCACCATCATATCTTTCTGACATCACTATCTATATATAAACTTGGCAATGTGGACTCTGTCTGTCTGTTTGCCACAGCTATGCCGTTTTACGTGCCATCGGGCTGAAACTGATGGAGCTGGATTTTTTAGTTAGGGCACATTAATTGCCCTAATTGGCCTAGTATTGATTGCCATAAGGCTAACGCTATAGTTCAGACTGATGACATCACTGATGATGTCATCAGTAATCAAGTCCTACCTGTCATGCAGTCCTACCTGTCATGAAGTCCTCCTACCTGTCATGAAGTCCTGGGCGTAGGGCGTCTCCACACTGCAGTTCACCATGCTGCTCACACAGGAGGGACTCGGCTTGTCTTCAGTCTGCAGGCTGTGCAGCTTGTTTAAATGCCACATCCACTCCAGACCTTTGAGCCTGATATCAAGACCATCCACTCCAGACCTTTGAGCCTGATATCAAGACCATCCACTCCAGACCTTTGAGCCTGATATCAAGACCATCCACTCCAGACCTATGAGCTTGATATCAAGACCATCAATTAGTGATTCCATCTGCTTGGTGAAGAGAAAAGTGTGTCAGGCGTGTGTATGTTTATGTTTATGTTGTTCATATTGTGTGGGCCTTTTCTGCTTCAATTTAGTTCCTTCCATTGATCACACCTGTACTGTTTGCTCTTTTATTCCTTTATTTGTATTCAATGTTTTACAGTTTTTATTTCAAACAGATGTCTTCTCATGTTATTGTAAAGCACCTTTCAACCTTGTTAAGAAAGGTGGTGGAAAACAAAGGACACCATATTTCTAATAGCTATCTCACACATCAAACATGGCCTCATTTAGAGATCTTTAGGGATTTAGGGTGTTTTTTTAAATTATATAAACAGGGTCAAATTCCTGCGTCAGGGCGAACACACACAGGTTACATTCCATGGAAGGTTATCCACAGGAAGATTACTGCAACAATTTCATTACACACAACAAAATGTTATGACTTTTCCTAAACGTTCAAGGACTTTACTGTGTGGACGATCATGTGTCTCTTCAAGGTTCCTTTACGACCAAAACCTTTACCACAGACTGAGCAAATAAATTGTTTATCTCCTGTGTGGACTATCATGTGTGACTTCAAGTGTGCTTCATTACCAAAACTTTTACCACAGACTGAGCAAATAAATTGTTTATCTCCTGTGTGGACTATCATGTGTAACTTCAAGGTTCCTTTATAACCAAAACCTTTACCACAGACTGAGCAAATAAATTGTTTATCTCCTGTGTGGATTATCATGTGTGTCTTCAAGTTTGCTTTATGACCAAAACCTTTACCACAGACTGAGCAATTAAATTGTTTATCTCCTGTGTGGACTATCATGTGTAACTTCAAGGTTCCTTTATAACCAAAACCTTTACCACAGACTGAGCAAATAAATTGTTTATCTCCTGTGTGGACTATCATGTGTGACTTCAAGTTTGCTTTATGACCAAAACCTTTACCACAGACTGAGCAATTAAATTGTTTATCTCCTGTGTGGACTATCATGTGTAACTTCAAGGTTCCTTTATAACCAAAACCTTTACCACAGACTGAGCAAATAAATTGTTTATCTCCTGTGTGGACTATCATGTGTGACTTCAAGTGTGCTTCATTACCAAAACTTTTACCACAGACTGAGCAAATAAATTGTTTATCTCCTGTGTGGATTATCATGTGTCTCTTCAAGTTTCCTTTCTGACCAAAACCTTTACCACAGACTGAGCAATTAAATTGTTTATCTCCTGTGTGGATTATCATGTGTGTCTTCAAGTTTGCTTTCTGACCAAAACCTTTACCACAGACTGAGCAATTAAATTGTTTATCTCCTGTGTGGACTATCATGTGTGTCTTCAAGTTTGCTTTAAGACCAAATATTTTACCACAAACTGAGCAGCTGAGGTGTTTCTTCCTTGGAACTTCACAGTTTTTCTGTGAGGCTAAACCTGACTGAGGTTCACTAGTTTCCATTGATTCGTCCTCACTGTCTTCGGTCTCAGAAGAGTCTGAAGTCTTGTCATCAGTAATTGGTTGGGAATTACTAGGTGGATCTGATACTCCACAGTCCTCTTCATCAGCTTCTGTTTTCATCTGTTCAGATGAGCAGCTGGCTAGAGGCTCTGTCTCTCTCTTCTCCTCAGTTTGGCTTTGATGAAGCTGGAAGGACTGAGATTTCTCTTCCTCATATTCACTCTTCACAGGGACAACAGAGAATGGGAACTTGGTGATGTCATCAGCCTCCTCCGGCCATTGAAGCTGCTCTCCCTTCTGACTGGTCCATAGTTCCTCCTGTTCCTCTTTAATGTGTGGAGAATCTGGGTCCTCCTGTTCCTCTTTAATGTGTGGGGGCTCTGGGTCCTCCTGTTCCTCTTTAATATAATGTGGGGGCTCTGGGTCCTCCTGTCCCTCTTTAATATCATGTGGGGGCTCTGGGTCCTCCTGTTCCTCTTTAATATCATGTGGGGGCTCTGGGTCCTCCTGTTCCTCTTTAATATCATGTGGGGGCTCTGGGTCCTCCTGTTCCTCTTTAATATCATGTGGGGGCTCTGGGTCCTCCTGTTCCTCTTTAATATCATGTGGGGGCTCTGGGTCCTCCTGTTCCTCTTTAATATCATGTGGGGGCTCTGGGTCCTCCTGTTCCTCTTTAATATCATGTGGGGGCTCTGGGTCCTCCTGTTCCTCTTTAATATCATGTGGGGGCTCTGGGTCCTCCTGTTCCTCTTTAATATCATGTGGGGGCTCTGGGTCCTCCTGTTCCTCTTTAATATCATGTGGGGGCTCTGGGTCCTCCTGTTCCTCTTTAATATCATGTGGGGGCTCTGTGTCCTCCTGTTCCTCTTTAATATCATGTGGGGGCTCTGGGTCCTCCTGTTCCTCTTTAATATCATGTGGGGGCTCTGGGTCCTCCTGTTCCTCTTTAATATCATGTGGGGGCTCTGGGTCCTCCTGTTCCTCTTTAATATCATGTGGGGGCTCTGGGTCCTCCTGTTCCTCTTTAATATCATGTGGGGGCTCTGGGTCCTCCTCTTCCTCTTTAATATCATGTGGGGGCTCTGGGTCCTCCTGTTCCTCTTTAATATCATGTGGGGGCTCTGGATCCTCCTGGTCCAGACTGGGGCTCCACTCCTGCTGCACAGCGGGAACCTCTTCTTTAATGACCAACAGCTGCTGGAGGTCTGGAGGCAAGGCCTCTCTGTGTAACGGCCACTGCACCCGACACAGCTTCACCACAGCTCTCAGCTTCTGGACTTCAGACATTTTAATGTTCACACAGTGACATACTGGAACTTTTCCTCCTGAACTGTGACCAACTTTACCTTTCTAAGCTCCAATAAATAGCTTCACAGCTAACGTTAGCTTCACAGCTAAACCATTCATCTGAGTCCATTAAGTCTTCTTCTTCCTCTGAGTTAACGGAGTCCCGTCCAGCTTCCACTTTATATACTCGCGATAATATCACCCGCACATACGAGTCTTCTGCTTGTAAATTAAACCTCTGAAAGTATAAGGTGGAAATAATACGCTAGGCTACTGCTAACGTTGCTAACGTTACTCTCGTGCATAGGAGCTTCAACACGCGTCACCGCCACAATATTCAGAATGCCTTGCGGCATAGAAGAAGAAAGCCGAGCAGTCGGAGGGGAGCTGGGGGGGGGGGGGGGGGGGGGCATACCATGATTCTTCCGCTTGTGGTGTTTGTCGGCCTACTTGTAGCGATCCTGGGTCTGGGTGGATAAACGAAGCTTGTTGGTTCTTCGCCAGGAATGTTGTTGTTGGTTGTTATGGTAACCATGTGACCAGGACGCGCTCGTCCTCGATGAGGGCGTCACACGTCCGGGTCACATGGTTACCATGACAACCAACATTGTTGGGCTTGTAAGTTGGGGACCTCAGGTTCTCGCCTGTGTTGTTACATTATTTTAGCCTACTTAGATGAGAATACTAAGTAGAACTAGAAAATGTGATCACATTACTCCAATCCTAATCTCCCACTGCCTCCCAACTCAAGCCATCTGACTTTAAGGTGCTCCATCATATCTTTCTGACATCACTATCTATATATAAACTTGGCAATGTGGACTCTGTCTGTCTGTTTGCCACAGCT
This sequence comes from Poromitra crassiceps, assembly GCF_964638095.1. Classification (NCBI taxonomy): domain Eukaryota; kingdom Metazoa; phylum Chordata; class Actinopteri; order Beryciformes; family Melamphaidae; genus Poromitra; species Poromitra crassiceps. The sequence continues at coordinate 112,126,328 of NC_139623.1, forward strand.
ATGCCGTTTTTACGTGCGATTGGGCTGAAACTGATGGAGCTGGATTTTTTAGTTATGGCAGATTAATTGCCCTAATTGGCCTAGTATTGATTGCCCTAAGACTGAGGCTATAGTTCAGACTGATGACATCACTGATGATGTCATCAGTGATCAAGTCCTACCTGTCATGCAATACCTGTCATGAAGTCCTCCTACATGTCATGAAGTCCTAAGCGTAGTAGGGAGTCTCCACACTGCAGTTCACCATGCTGCTCACACAGGAGGGACACACAGGCGTGTGTATGTTTATGTATGTTGTTCATATTGTGTGGGCCTTTTCTGCTTCAATTTAGTTCCTTCCATTGATCACACCTGTACTGCTTGCTCTTTTATTCCTTTATTTGTATTCAATGTTTTACTGTTTTTATTTCATACAGATGTCTTCTCATGTTATTGTAAAGCACCTTTCAACCTTGTTAAGAAAGGTGGTGGAAAACAAAGGACACCATATTTCTAATAGCTATCTCACACATCAAACATGGCCTCATTTAGGGATCTTTAGGGATTTAGGGCGTTTTTTCTAAATATATACAGTAAACAGGGTCAAATTCCTGCCTCAGGGCGAACACACACAGGCAGACTCTCATAAAGGCCAGGATCAGTTAATATATTATTACATATTTAAACAACCATAAACCGCTGCAAAAACAACAACAACAACAACAACAACAACAACTTGACAATACATATCCAGAAATGATCCTGACTTAGATGACATGAGAGCTAAAGTAGGAACATAAAGATTTAAATGCCGTCCAGAGTTCAGAGGTCAGTGGCACAGGATTATTTGCATGTGACGATCATGAGCAATGAGCTTGCAGTGGAAATGTCTGTGATCTTGACACAGCCTTGTTATTCTCACTTGAATGAATGAATGAATGAATGAATGGTTTATTTTCGGTCATAGGTTATAATGAACCACAAACAAATGTAACAATTTGTGTGAATATACAGCAAGAGAACATCATCATACCTGTACAGACCATTTCACACAAATACAATTTATACAGTCAATGACCGAAAAAAGGAATAGGCTGAAGCCAAGGCTTATTTTTTGCCTATCCTGTATAATCCATTAGAAAAAACCCAGAATATCTGCAACAAAATAAAGAATAGAAAGAAAGACAGAATTTACTGTAAGTTATAATCCTGAATTATTTTACTTTTTAAGGCTTTTTTAAACCTCAACAATGATGTACACAATTTCAAATCATCACAAAGGCTATTCCATAGTTTAACTCCCAAAACTGAAACACATCGAGATTTGACATTAATTCTCGCTTTTCCTGTTTTAAAAATGCATAACCCTCTTAAATTATAATTTCCTTCTCTTAAATTAAAACCAACCAACCTTCAACCAGTTGCGGCTCTTCTTGTCTTGTGACAAACCCAGAAGCGTCATGCCCATTGTAACTGAGGGGGCAATTGCCCCCTCAGATTTTTGAGAGGTAAATTTTTTTTTTTTTTTTTTTTTAATAAACATAGGCTATATTATTATAGGCTGTGTATGGTAGTTGAAACATAGTTTCAAGTTTACGTTTATGTATGTTTGTAGTTAAAACAAAAACATAAATACTGTATAGGCTACATACAGTACAACACAAAAGGCTGTTATTTACCCTTTGTCGCCACCTGGTGAGTAAATATATATAACTAAAACCATTAGAATTGACAACCGGTCCGCAACTTTTTTTTCCCATGTATCTACCAGTCCTTGGCACAAAAAAGGTTGGGAACCCCTGCTCTAGAGGAAAGATTTCTACCTTCTGAAAAGGCAATACCAGCCAAAATAAACATTGTGTTACATTGCTTTGAAACATGTGGTCTCCCTTTTTTGTCAAGTCCATTGAGCCTGGGCAGTGGCAATGTACTTAGTCTGGTGATTATGGATCTTTCCAGGAGGCTGAGCAGTTTGGAAAATAGCCTTATGGTTACACCTGCTCAGTCTGTTAATTTAAAATTAGATATTCCTCTAAATCTGGCTTCTAACCCCCCAAATTTTTTGCCGCCCTCCGGGCGGCGCCACTGTTCGCCCCCTCAGATTTTTGGCTTGCATGACGCCCCTGGACAAACCCCATAGTGTGTGTGTGCTAGCAGGATCCAGTAGATTATGTTGCACCCTTAAAATGAACCGTGCTCCACGCTCATCTTCATTTGACAACTTTTAATAAAATAAAGGCTCGGTTTGTTACAAAGCATTTTCATGTCCGTTCAGCACGCTCAACTTCTTCTTCTACTGTCAGACCTTGTACAGACACACACGTCTCAGAGAATCTCTTAAAGGCACAGTGCTCTATAAATGCAGCTTACTCCAGCAAGATCTAGCACTTATTCTGTAGCTTTGTTAATATTGTAATAATCCGCTTCCTGGATTATTAATGAAGGAACAGAAGAGGCGAGTACTTGGTCTGCAGGCTTTATTCCGTTCACAACACACAGCTTCCAGCGCTTAGCCACGCTTGGCTACGCTCCTAGCTAACACACTCAGCTCCTAGCTACACACACCTGTCCAGTTCCCTCGTATCTTCAGACTCACAACACACGCACATTTCCCTGCTGACAAAATGGCCGCGTCCCGCTCAACCAATCCCCAGCGAGCTAGCCACCCCACATGACTCCATGTCTCCTTCAGGTGCGTTACACTATTCCCAGCCGCGTTCAAGTGCGGTAGGAAACCACACTACAACACCCCCAGCTAACTAACCCAACCCTCAGACAATCCCATGTTTACTGACAACCCCACATCGCTACACAGCCCCCCCTTTTACACAAACACTTGTCCCAAGTGGCACAGTAAACATGCAACACAACATCAACATTACACGTTTTTTTCTCTTTTTCCCACACATCTCAACCACCACCAGAAGCCCACTAGTCCCATTCCCCCCCAGCAGGTTCAGTCCTCCGCAGGGCAACTCTCCTCGGCCCCCCCTTGTGCTCTACAGACACCACATGCACGGCAATAGCCCCGCACATCCTCCTTGTGTTGGTTCCAATAGAAATGTTTCCGAACACTGCGGAGCGTCTCCTGAGCCCCCTGATGACCCAGTCCCCGTCCCCTGTGAGCCCACCGTAACACTAATACCCGCAGGTGGCTGGGTACAACCTTCTGGACCCCCGTTATCCTCCCGTGCCCTGTCCTCTCCAACAGCCCCTCTTTACTCAGACGCAGGTCGGTGAACATGTTCCACAGTCCCTTCGTTGTACCGGAAAACATGTGCGTCTCCTCCACAGGGGGCCGGTGTCCGATCGCCACACACGCGAGCATCTGACTGATGTCCGCGTCCTCCACCTGCCTGCGTCTCCACTCCTCCACGTCGACATCCGTGATGTCCATGTCGTCATCCTCCAGGTCCACATCTGAACAGTACTCCTCTTCCTCCGCCTCTTGCACTCGCTCGTCCTCCCGTCCTCCTTCCCCAGGGGGCGGCGTGTTCAGGGCATTAGGGAGAACCCCACCGGCAGCGATCTCCGCCTCCGCTTTCTGCTCAGCAACCGTGGGGGGGGGGTGTAGCCGCTAGGCTGGGCCGGCTCCTCCGGTGGTAACCCCTCTCGCTCACCCGGAGACACGAGCGTTACTCTCCCGACTGTAACAGCGCTGCGGATGTCTCTCTCCACCGTGGGGGGTGCAGAGCGACTAGGCTCCTCCGGCGTTAGCAACACCCGTCCATCTGGACAAGCAGTCCACACTCTCCTGACCTGAATGCCCGGCTCTGCACTGCTCCGCTGCTCCGCCGCTTGTTGCTCAGGCTGCTCCACTGCTCCGCTACTCCGCTGCTCCTCTGCCTGTTGCTCCGGCTGCTCCCCCGGCTGTGTGTCTCTTCCAGCGTTCACACTCCTAGTGCAGTCTCTGGCTAAATGCTGAGGTGAATGGCACGTCCAACAAAGTCTCACCTGTCCGCCGCCTGCACGTCTCTCCTCTCCCGCTGTTCTCCAGTCCCCGACAGCTTCTTGACATTCTCTGGCTAAATGTCCGATCGCGCCGCATGCCCAGCAGGCTCCCTGCTGTCCATGTCGTTGTCCCGCATACCCGGTCCGTCTCCCGGGACCGCTTCGGCACCACCTCGCCACGTGGCCCGGTTCTCCACAGGTCCAACACTCTCTTTGCGGCTCCTCCGTCCGCTTCTCTCCGCGCTGCGCGGCCTCCCGTAGCAGCTCCATAAGCCCCTCTGCCCAGGCCGGCGTCGCCTCCAACAGCCGTCTGACCTCCTTCAACACCCGGGCTTCCATGCCCGCCAGCATCGAGCCGAACGTCAGTATAAGGGGAGCCAGCACAAGCTCCTTCTCCCCGTTCGGCAACGGCCATTCTCCGTCGCGCACCATCGCCCGTGGTCTTTGTAGTGTTAGCAGACACAGCTAACCTTGTATCAGCTAGCAGACACAGCTAACCTCTATCAGTTAGCAGACACAGCCAACCTTTTAGCAGCTAGCAGACACAGCTAGCCGCCCACGCCTGGCCGATCCTCCAAGGCGTTACTTTTCACTCTGTCCCGTTCCCCTTCTCTCCGCGCTGCCTCTTCACTCGGTGCCATGGCACGAGTCCGATACCTCACGAGTCCGACACCTCACGAGTCCGAAAAAAGAGGCTAACTTCCCCCAGACCCTAACCCAAAACCTAACCTCTCCCACCCCCACGCCTAAACCTAACCTCCCCCAGACCCTAACCCAAAACCTAACCTCTCCCACCCCCACGCCTAAACCTAACCTCCCCCAGACCCTAACCCAAAACCATGAGGTGTCGGACTCGTGAGGTATCGGACTCGTGAGGTATCGGACTAGGGGGCAGTCCCCCTTCACTCGCCCACTGTAGCACTCCAGCCGACCTACTTGAGGGAAATCCAGCCCGATTAGCTTGCAGCTGGCTGGAACCTCCGCGGCGAGCAGCAACAGTCCGTCTCTCCGTTCCTCTCTTTTGATGCTACCGCACGAGGCGAGCGGCAAAGTTCGTAGTTACACTCTGACACCAATGTAATAATCCGCTTCCTGGATTATTAATGAAGGAACAGAAGAGGCGAGTACTTGGTCTGCAGGCTTTATTCCGTTCACAACACACAGCTTCCAGCGCTTAGCCACGCTTGGCTACGCTCCTAGCTAACACACTCAGCTCCTAGCTACGCACACCTGTCCAGTTCCCTCGTATCTTCAGACTCACAACACACGCACATTTCCCCGCTGACAAAATGGCCGCGTCCCGCTCAACCAATCCCCAGCGAGCTAGCCACCCCACATGACTCCATGTCTCCTTCAGGTGCGTTACACTATTCCCACCCGCGTTCAAGTGCGGTAGGAAACCACACTACAACACCCCCAGCTAACTAACCCAACCCTCAGACAATCCCATGTTTACTGACAACCCCACATCGCTACACAATATACCTTAAGCAATAAGTATTTCTCAAGTAGAAAATAATAGTATCAATAGTCTGATGTAAACATGAATTCAAAACAATGTCAGTTATGTTATTTTCTAGGATGCAACACCCTCCCCTACTACAAAAGGGTGAAAAACAATTTAACTCTTTTTTTTTCATCTTCCATGTAGCACATTCAGGGTATGAGACACTTTTAACCGTTAATGCATCGACTATAACATAAGCAATGAACTGAGTGGCATACGGTTACAGTTATCCTAACACTACTGAGCACGTCCCAGACTACAAAAGCACAATTACAGGAAAAATACCAAAATATCTTAACTCCTGTTTCGGTGTATTGACTTACTTATTGGTACATTGGTAGGCCTCCCAAGTCCTCTAAGTCACTTATAGCAACTACCATTACCCCTTGCTTAATACATTAATGCATTATACATGCCATGAGTTGTAGTATTACTGATAATTTGTGTTGAGCTCTAACTTCCGTTACACATTTTCCATTGATCAATATTCTTTTCAGTACTCCATTGTGTTTGATTTTCAATAGTCCCAGGTAGTCAAACCTTACACATGACTACATCACTATAACTGTATTACTCATTAAACGTTCATTCAACAAATCACAAATTCTACTTTTAACTTGACTATAAACTCAAATGTTCTTATATAGCGTCCATGTTATTCTTAAACTCTGTTTATTATTTCACTGCTGTGTATGTTGGTTGTCCCAATTTATCATAAGTGTAAACAGTTTTTGGTTGGGGTCTCCTCGTGGATCGTCTTGGTCTCTCCACTTCAGGATCATCCTCGGGACCCTCTGATACATCCTCTTGACTTTCAGAGTCAGAACGTTCCACTTCTAGCTCCAAGTCCTGCTGCCTCATTTCCAGCACAGGCTCCTCAGCTTGAGTGTCGTCCTGAGCAGGTTCATTTTCCTCCTGAGTCTGATGATTATCATCCTGGTCAGGTGTCTCAGTCTCAGAGTCCACTCTCGGATGCGGCTCTGCTCTGGCCAACTGCTTAGCTGTAGGTTCAAAGACTTGGGCGTGTGGATTCAGATGTGTGTCCTGTGTCGGTTGAGCATACATCATACTCGTTCTCGCCGAGACTGTCTGAATCTTCAGCAGGAGTATGAATCAATTTCTTTTCTTTTTGTTTGTTCGTTTTTCTTTGATCTGTTTTCTTTTCTTTCAGTGGTGTAGCATTCTGTCCATCAAGGAGATAAGGGCAAGGCAGCAGCAGATTTCTGTGTAAAACCCTCTCTCGACCTTCTCCATCCAGAGGCTTCACAGCATATACAGGACTGTCAGTTCCTTTTCTTTCTTTAACGACATGTACTTTGTTTTCCCAGTATGCACGGATCTTTCCTGGTCCTCCTCTTTCTGAGAGGTTCCGGATCAGTACATGGTCACCAGGTTCAAGAACTGAGCTCCATGCTCTCTGATTGTAATGTCTCTGTCCTCTTTCTGCTGATTTTCCCATATTCCTTTTTGCGATGTTGTATGCTTCTTGCATTGACTTTTTCCATTTCTCAGCATATCCTGCTCGAGATGTAGTGTTTGTCTCCTCTTCATGTGGAAACATGAGATCGATTGGGAGTGTTGGCTCTCTTCCAAAAAGAAGGAGAAAAGGAGAGAATCCTGTTGATTCATGCACAGTGGAGTTGTATGCATGGACCACTTTGTTTAGAGAGTCCTTCCAATTAGGACTCTGTTGGTCTTGCTATCGGAAGAAGAAGGAGACCGCGCTCTCTTGCCTTTCTTCGTAAAGACAAAAGGACAATGTGAATGGAGGCAAGAGTAGGGAGAGTATAACGTCGCAACGGTAAGATAACGTAAATAGTCTATTACTTAGCTTTTGAGAAGCAAGGAAACGAGGTAACTTAATCGGCTGTTAACACTAAGACCGTGGTCTGTTAAGGCTAACCGCTAACGTTACGTTAGCTGACAAGCTATCGTTAGCTAGCAAGCTAACATTAGCTTGCTACTTAACATAAGCGCGACCGACGCAGATACACTGTATCTGTGTATGCACTCAGTGTATGCACTGTTTTAATATAAAACACAGCCTTGTTTTGTTTGTTCGTCTTCTCTGCATGTGTGTTTCGTGATATGCTGCATTTACAAAGTACGATGGCATTGTCATTGGCGGGGGTGGGGGGAATAATTAATAATTTATGAAGTCGCTGCGGTGCGGTAATGCCATTTATTGCAATGCGTTCATTAACAACTGGACAACTGAGCTCTTCACGGAGACCAGCGGGCTTCGATAGGCTACTATTAGCCTCTGTGCTAACAGCACAGAGCGGGAGCGTACCTATGTTCCCCGGGTCCTATATTCCCCGGGTCCTATGTTCCCCGTTTTTGTGGGACCGGGGAACATAAAACCCTTCCTAACCTCCCCCAGACCCTAACCCAAAACCTAACCTCTCCCACCCCTCACGCCTAAACCTAAGGTCGGCATTGCGGGTGGTCGGCATAGCGGATAGACACCCCAAATGTTACGGAGAGTGTTAAAAACGGGGAACATAGGACCCGGGGAACATAGGACCCGGGGAACATAGGGATGACCCCCACAGAGCCAGGCGACTGAATGAAGCAGTGGCTCTCACTAGTACCAGCAATTGGAATGGCGCAAATAACATCGTCCTCGATGAGGGCGTCACACGTCCGGGTCACATGGTTACCATGACAACCAACATTGTTGGGCTTGTAAGTTGGGGACCTCAGGTTCTCGCCTGTGTTGTTACATTATTTTAGCCTACTTAGATGAGAATACTAAGTAGAACTAGAAAATGTGATCACATTACTCCAATCCTAATCTCCCACTGCCTCCCAACTCAAGCCATCTGACTTTAAGGTGCTCCTGTTATCATTTAAATCATTACATGGACTTGCACCATCATATCTTTCTGACATCACTATCTATATATAAACTTGGCAATGTGGACTCTGTCTGTTTGCCACAGCTATGCCGTTTTACGTGCCATCGGGCTGAAACTGATGGAGCTGGATTTTTTAGTTAGGGCACATTAATTGCCCTAATTGGCCTAGTATTGATTGCCATAAGGCTAACGCTATAGTTCAGACTGATGACATCACTGATGATGTCATCAGTAATCAAGTCCGACCTGTCATGCAGTCCTACCTGTCATGAAGTCCTCCTACCTGTCATGAAGTCCTGGGCGTAGGGCGTCTCCACACTGCAGTTCACCATGCTGCTCACACAGGAGGGACTCGGCTTGTCTTCAGTCTGCAGGCTGTGCAGCCCGTTTAAATGCCACATCCACTCCAGACCTTTGAGCCTGATATCAAGACCATCCACTCCAGACCTTTGAGCCTGATATCAAGACCATCCACTCCAGACCTATGAGCTTGATATCAAGACCATCAATTAGTGATTCCATCTGCTTGGTGAAGAGAAAAGTGTGTCAGGCGTGTGTATGTTTATGTTGTTCATATTGTGTGGGCCTTTTCTGCTTCAATTTAGTTCCTTCCATTGATCACACCTGTACTGTTTGCTCTTTTATTCCTTTATTTGTATTCAATGTTTTACAGTTTTTATTTCAAACAGATGTCTTCTCATGTTATTGTAAAGCACCTTTCAACCTTGTTAAGAAAGGTGGTGGAAAACAAAGGACACCATATTTCTAATAGCTATCTCACACATCAAACATGGCCTCATTTAGAGATCTTTAGGGATTTAGGGCGTTTTTTTAAATTATATAAACAGGGTCAAATTCCTGCGTCAGGGCGAACACACACAGGTTACATTCCATGGAAGGTTATCCACAGGAAGATTACTGCAACAATTCCATTACACACAACAAAATGTTATGACTTTTCCTAAACGTTCAAGGACTTTACTGTGTGGACGATCATGTGTCTCTTCAAGGTTCCTTTACGACCAAAACCTTTACCACAGACTGAGCAATTCAATTGTTTATCTCCTGTGTGGACTATCATGTGTAACTTCAAGGTTCCTTTATAACCAAAACCTTTACCACAGACTGAGCAAATAAATTGTTTATCTCCTGTGTGGACTATCATGTGTCTTTTCAAGTCTCCTTCACGACCAAAACCTTTACCACAGACTGAGCAATTAAATTGTTTATCTCCTGTGTGGATTATCATGTGTCTTTTCAAGTTTCCTTCACGACCAAAACCTTTACCACAGACTGAGCAATTAAATTGTTTATCTCCTGTGTGGATTATCATGTGTGTCTTCAAGTTTGCTTTATGACCAAAACCTTTACCACAGACTGAGCAATTAAATTGTTTATCTCCTGTGTGGACTATCATGTGTAACTTCAAGGTTCCTTTATAACCAAAACCTTTACCACAGACTGAGCAAATAAATTGTTTATCTCCTGTGTGGACTATCATGTGTGACTTCAAGTGTGCTTCATTACCAAAACTTTTACCACAGACTGAGCAAATAAATTGTTTATCTCCTGTGTGGATTATCATGTGTCTCTTCAAGTTTCCTTTCTGACCAAAACCTTCAGCACAGACTGAGCAATTCAATTGTTTATCTCGTGTGTGGATTATCATGTGTCTTTTCAAGTTTCCTTCACGACCAAAACCTTTACCACAGACTGAGCAATTAAATTGTTTATCTCCTGTGTGGATTATCATGTGTGTCTTCAAGTTTGCTTTATGACCAAAACCTTTACCACAGACTGAGCAATTAAATTGTTTATCTCCTGTGTGGATTATCATGTGTCTTTTCAAGTTTCCTTCACGACCAAAACCTTTACCACAGACTGAGCAATTAAATTGTTTATCTCCTGTGTGGATTATCATGTGTGTCTTCAAGTTTCCTTTCTGACCAAAACCTTTACCACAGACTGAGCAATTAAATTGTTTATCTCCTGTGTGGATTATCATGTGTGTCTTCAAGTTTGCTTTATGACCAAAACCTTTACCACAGACTGAGCAATTAAATTGTTTATCTCCTGTGTGGACTATCATGTGTGTCTTCAAGTTTGCTTTAAGACCAAATATTTTACCACAAACTGAGCAGCTGAAGTGTTTCTTCCTTGGAACTTCACTGTTTTTCTGTGAGGCTAAACCTGACTGAGGTTCACTAGTTTCCATTGATTCGTCCTCACTGTCTTCGGTCTCAGAAGAGTCTGAAGTCTTGTAATCAGTAATTAGTTGTGAATTACTAGGTGGATCTGATACTCCACAGTCCTCTTCATCAGCTTCTGTTTTCATCTGTTCAGATGAGCAGCTGGCTAGAGGCTCTGTCTCTCTCTTCTCCTCAGTTTGGCTTTGATGAAGCTGGAAGGACTGAGATTTCTCTTCCTCATATTCACTCTTCACAGGGACAACAGAGAATGGGAACTTGGTGATATCATCAGCCTCCTCCGGCCATTGAAGCTGCTCTCCCTTCTGACTGGTCCATAGTTCCTCCTGTTCCTCTTTAATGTGTGGAGAATCTGGGTCCTCCTGTTCCTCTTTAATGTGTGGGGGCTCTGGGTCCTCCTGTTCCTCTTTAATATAATGTGGGGGCTCTGGGTCCTCCTGTCCCTCTTTAATATCATGTGGGGGCTCTGGGTCCTCCTGTTCCTCTTTAATATAATGTGGGGGCTCTGGGTCCTCCTGTTCCACTTTAATATCATGTGGGGGCTCTGGGTCCTCCTGTTCCTCTTTAATATCATGTGGGGGCTCTGGGTCCTCCTGTTCCTCTTTAATATCATGTGGGGGCTCTGGGTCCTCCTGTTCCTCTTTAATATAATGTGGGGGCTCTGGGTCCTCCTGTTCCTCTTTAATATCATGTGGGGGATCTGGGTCCTCCTGTTCCTCTTTAATATCATGTGGGGGCTCTGGGTCCTCCTGTTCCTCTTTAATATCATGTGGGGGCTCTGGGTCCTCCTGTTCCTCTTTAATATCATGTGGGGGCTCTGGGTCCTCCTGTTCCTCTTTAATATCATGTGGGGGCTCTGGATCCTCCTGGTCCAGACTGGGGCTCCACTCCTGCTGCACAGCGGGAACCTCTTCTTTTATGACCAACAGCTGCTGGAGGTCTGGAGGCAAGGCCTCTCTGTGTAACGGCCACTGCACCCGACACAGCTTCACCACAGCTCTCAGCTTCTGGACTTCAGACATTTTAATGTTCACACAGTGACATACTGGAACTTTTCCTCCTGAACTGTGACCAACTTTACTTTTCTAAGCTCCAATAAATAGCTTCACAGCTAAACCATTCATCTGAGTCCATTAAGTCTTCTTCTTCCTCTGAGTTAACGGAGTCCCGTCCAGCTTCCACTTTATATACTCGCGATAATATCACCCGCACATACGAGTCTTCTGCTTGTAAATTAAACCTCTGAAAGTATAAGGTGGAAATAATACGCTAGGCTACTGCTAACGTTGCTAACGTTACTCTCGTGCATAGGAGCTTCAACACGCGTCACCGCCACAATATTCAGAATGCCTTGCGGCATAGAAGAAGAAAGCCGAGCAGTCGGAGGGGAGCTGGGGGGGGGGGGGGGGGCATACCATGATTCTTCCGCTTGTGGTGTTTGTCGGCCTACTTGTAGCGATCCTGGGTCTGGGTGGATAAACGAAGCTCGTTGGTTCTTCGCCAGGAATGTTGTTGTTGGTTGTTATGGTAACCATGTGACCAGGACGCGCTCGTCCTCGATGAGGGCGTCACACGTCCGGGTCACATGGTTACCATGACAACCAACATTGTTGGGCTTGTAAGTTGGGGACCTCAGGTTCTCGCCTGTGTTGTTACATTATTTTAGCCTACTTAGATGAGAATACTAAGTAGAACTAGAAAATGTGATCACATTACTCCAATCCTAATCTCCCACTGCCTCCCAACTCAAGCCATCTGACTTTAAGGTGCTCCATCATATCTTTCTGGCATCACTATCTATATATAAACTTGGCAATGTGGACTCTGTCTGTCTGTTTGCCACAGCTATGCCGTTTTTACGTGCGATTGGGCTGAAACTGATGGAGCTGGATTTTTTAGTTATGGCAGATTAATTGCCCTAATTGGCCTAGTATTGATTGCCCTAAGACTGAGGCTATAGTTCAGACTGATGACATCACTGATGATGTCATCAGTGATCAAGTCCTACCTGTCATGCAATACCTGTCATGAAGTCCTCCTACATGTCATGAAGTCCTAGGCGTAGTAGGGAGTCTCCACACTGCAGTTCACCATGCTGCTCACACAGGAGGGACACACAGGCGTGTGTATGTTTATGTATGTTGTTCATATTGTGTGGGCCTTTTCTGCTTCAATTTAGTTCCTTCCATTGATCACACCTGTACTGCTTGCTCTTTTATTCCTTTATTTGTATTCAATGTTTTACTGTTTTTATTTCATACAGATGTCTTCTCATGTTATTGTAAAGCACCTTTCAACCTTGTTAAGGAAGGTGGTGGAAAACAAAGGACACCATATTTCTAATAGCTATCTCACACATCAAACATGGCCTCATTTAGGGATCTTTAGGGATTTAGGGCGTTTTTTTTTAAATATATACAGTAAACAGGGTCAAATTCCTGCCTCAGGGCGAACACACACAGGCAGACTCTCATAAAGGCCAGGATCAGTTAATATATTATTACATATTTAAACAACCATAAACCGCTGCAAAAACAACAACAACAACAACAACAACTTGACAATACATATCCAGAAATGATCCTGACTTAGATGACATGAGAGCTAAAGTAGGAACATAAAGATTTAAATGCCGTCCAGAGTTCAGAGGTCAGTGGCACAGGATTATTTGCATGTGACGATCATGAGCAATGAGCTTGCAGTGGAAATGTCTGTGATCTTGACACAGCCTTGTTATTCTCAGTTCAACCAGTTGCGGCTCTTCTTGTCTTGTGACAAACCCCATAGTGTGTGTGTGCTAGCAGGATCCAGTAGATTATGTTGCACCCTTAAAATGAACCGTGCTCCACGCTCATCTTCATTTGACAACTTTTAATAAAATAAAGGCTCGGTTTGTTACAAAGCATTTTCATGTCCGTTCAGCACGCTCGACTTCTTCTTCTACTGTCAGACCTTGTACAGACACACACGTCTCAGAGAATCTCTTAAAGGGACAGTGCTCTATAAATGCAGCTTACTCCAGCAAGATCTAGCACTTATTCTGTAGCTTTGTTAATATATACCTTAAGCAATAAGTATTTCTCAAGTAGAAAATAATAGTATCAATAGTCTGATGTAAACATGAATTCAAAACAATGTCAGTTATGTTATTTTCTAGGATGCAACACCCTCCCCTACTACAAAAGGGTGAAAAACAATTTAACTCTTTTTTTTTCATCTTCCATGTAGCACATTCAGGGTATGAGACACTTTTAACCGTTAATGCATCGACTATAACATAAGCAATGAACTGAGTGGCATACGGTTACAGTTATCCTAACACTACTGAGCACGTCCCAGACTACAAAAGCACAATTACAGGAAAAATACCAAAATATCTTAACTCCTGTTTCGGTGTATTGACTTACTTATTGGTACATTGGTAGGCCTCCCAAGTCCTCTAAGTCACTTATAGCAACTACCATTACCCCTTGCTTAATACATTAATGCATTATACATGCCATGAGTTGTAGTGTATTACTGATAATTTGTGTTGAGCTCTAACTTCTGTTACACATTTTCCATTCATCAATATTCTTTTCAGTACTCCATTGTGTTTGATTTTCAATAGTCCCAGGTAGTTAAACCTTACACATGACTACATCACTATAACTGTATTACTCATTAAACGTTCATTCAACAAATCACAAATTCTACTTTTAACTTGACTATAAACTCAAATGTTCTTATATAGCGTCCATGTTATTCTTAAACTCTGTTTATTATTTCACTGCTGTGTATGTTGGTTGTCCCAATTTATCATAAGTGTAAACAGTTTTTGGTTGGGGTCTCCTCGTGGATCGTCTTGGTCTCTCCATTCCAGGATCATCCTCTGAGGCCTCTGATACCTCCTCTTGACTTTCAGAGTCAGAACGTTCCACTTCTAGCTCCAAGTCCTGCTGCCTTATTTCCAGCACAGGCTCCTCAGCTTGAGTGTCGTCCTGAGCAGGTTCATTTTCCTCCTGAGTCTGACGATTATCATCCTGGTCAGGTGTCTCAGTCTCAGAGTCCACTCTCGGATGCGGCTCTGCTCTGGCCAACTGCTTAGCTGTAGGTTCAAAGACTTGGGCGTGTGGATTCAGATGTGTGTCCTGTGTCGGTTGAGGTATCCATACATCATACTCGTTCTCGCTGAGACTGTCTGAATCTTCAGCAGGAGTATGAATCAATTTCTTTTCTTTTTGTTTGTTCGTTTTTCTTTGATCTGTTTTCTTTTCTTTCAGTGGTGTAGCATTCTGTCCATCAAGGAGATAAGGGCAAGGCAGCAGCAGATTCCTGTGTAAAACCCTCTCTCGACCTTCTCCATCCAGAGGCTTCACAGCATATACAGGACTGTCAGTTCCTTTTCTTTCTTTAACGACATGTACTTTGTTTTCCCAGTATGCACGGATCTTTCCTGGTCCTCCTCTTTCTGAGAGGTTCCGGATCAGTACATGGTCACCAGGTTCAAGAACTGAGCTCCATGCTCTCTGATTGTAATGTCTCTGTCCTCTTTCTGCTGATTTTCCCATATTCCTTTTTGCGATGTTGTATGCTTCTTGCATTGACTTTTTCCATTTCTCAGCATATCCTGCTCGAGATGTAGTGTTTGTCTCCTCTTCATGTGGAAACATGAGATCGATTGGGAGTGTTGGCTCTCTTCCAAAAAGAAGGAGAAAAGGAGAGAATCCTGTTGATTCATGCACAGTGGAGTTGTATGCATGGACCACTTTGTTTAGAGAGTCCTTCCAATTAGGACTCTGTTGGTCTTGCTATCGGAAGAAGAAGGAGACCGCGCTCTCTTGCCTTTCTTCGTCAAGACAAAAGGACAATGTGAATGGAGGCAAGAGTAGGGAGAGTATAACGTCGCAACGGTAAGATAACGTAAATAGTCTATTACTTAGCTTTTGAGAAGCAAGGAAACGAGGTAACTTAATCGGCTGTTAACACTAAGACCGTGGTCTGTTAAGGCTAACCGCTAACGTTACGTTAGCTGACAAGCTATCGTTAGCTAGCAAGCTAACATTAGCTTGCTAGTTAACATAAGCGCGACCGACGCAGATACACTGTATCTGTGTATGCACTCAGTGTATGCATTGTTTTAATATAAAACACAGCCTTGTTTTGTTTGTTCGTCTTCTCTGCATGTGTGTTTCGTGATATGCTGCATTTACAAAGTACGATGGCATCGTCATTGGCGGGGGTGGGGGAATAATTAATAATAATAATTTATGAAGTCGCTGCGGTGCGGTAATGCCATTTATTGCAATGCGTTCATTAACAACTGGACAACTGAGCTCTTCACGGAGACCAGCGGGCTTCGATAGGCTACTATTAGCCTCTGTGCTAACAGCACAGAGGCTACTGACTGCCTTTCCGAAGCCCTGCCACTCCGAACGTTAACTTCCATTATTCGGACTGGCGGTCGTTCACCTTAGAAGCCACAATGCCGACCTTAAGGCCTAAACATGGTCGTCCGTCCGCCTCGAATTGGAGCCGTCTGGCGGCGCCAGCGAGCCCTACATGCCTCGGACGCCACTACGCCCCCCCCCCCCCCCCCCCCCCCGCGGAAGCTCCGTGTGAAAATGGCGGAGATTGTGTGCCAGGCAGTCTGAATGAAATTGAATGTAACGTTCCCAATTCTATGTATTAAATTCTAAAAAACGACCCTCAACATTTGGGAAGGCTAAGCCACACAACTAGTTGTTATAATCTAACATCATGCTTTGAAAGGCGACTTTACGACGAAGAGCCAGGGCAACGGCCAATCACAACTCTCCTGCAGCTGTCGTCACGCACGTATCGTCGCCGTGAAGTCACATTTTCGAGCAGCCCCCGTCAGCCGACGGCGGCCCCTCCCCGTAGGACGGCGGTCCACCCGCCGTCACACGGGGAGGGCGGGGCGAGGCTCTGACGGACGACCATGTTTAGGCCTTTAGGTTTAGGCGTGGGGGTGGGAGAGGTTAGGTTTTGGGTTAGGGTCTGGGGGAGGTTAGGTTTAGGCATGGGGGGAGGTTAGGTTTGGCGTGAAAAACGGGGAATATAGAACCCGGGGAACAGAGACATGATCCCTTTCTGAGCGCCGAAATTTCGGAGTGGCAGAACGTCGGAGTGGCAGCACGTCGGAGTGGCAGCATGTAACCCAGCACAGAGCCAGGCGACTGAATGAAGCAGTGGCTCTCACTAGTACCAGCAATTGGAATGGCGCAAATAACAAAAACGTTAACGTTACAGGTCCTCACCAACCACGCGTGTTGATTAACTAGCTGGCAGTAAACTGACTGAATTACTGGCTGATATAACATTAGATTCGCGTGGGCTTTTGAACCTAATGAGAGCGATTTGACGAGAGGAGAGGAGAGTTGAGAGAGAAACACAGCTGCTGATAGCCTCAACGCGCGACTTATCAGTGTGTTCAGCGTTGAGGCTGCTGCTGTGAGCGACTTCAACTTTCACTTTGGAAACAGGCGAGTTAAATTAACAGTTGAAGACTTGTACTCACTTTGGGTTGAAAACAGGAAAGAACTGAAGGTTCTTCTTTGTCTTAACCATTGATACCGGCGCACGTTCTCTAGAGTGGGGCCCTCTAAACCTACTGCACGTTTGTAAACAGCCCCTGTAAACCGGCCTTTTTCGGAGAAGTTGCCAGAGCGGTCGGCGTTCACTAAAACCTTCATATCTCAGGCTCTATAGCACATATAAACATAAAATAAAAAGCATTTGAGAGCTTAACCCTTTGGCTTTTCGTATTATATTTGCCCTAACGTTAATTTTTATTTTTTATTTTTTTTAACCCCCACAAATAAAAATAAAGATTCTAACGCATTTTAAGAAATGTTAATCAAGATTACGGCAAATGTAACCCTTCCAAATACAAAGCCACGGGTTTAAGCTCTCAAATGCTTTTTATTTCATGTTGATAGCTACTATAGAAGCTGAGGAAATCGGTTCTGTTCAACCCTTGACAATTACTGCAACACGAGTAAAGTTTAGCGATCTCCGTTTTGCAGTCGTCTTGAAATACAACGCAAATTCGCCAAAAATGTCACTCACCCAATGAGCCTTGGCTAGCGTTTCAACAGTCACGTCATAATCTGATTCTGAATCTTGTTATTCATTCATGTCTTCATCCTCAAAGCAGCTCATACTCCGTTCATGTCATCAGCCATTTTATACTGCCTGAAACGCAGCTGAGGGTTTTCTGAAACTTGGCAGAATTGCCAATGTTCGCTAAAACTTTCAGGCTAATCAGATTGAAATATGAAATACACTAATAAAGATTTGAAAGCTTAAACCTTGTCTTTCATTTGTCCTAAATCGCCTAATTGTTCTCTTCAGCAGGTCATCTCAGCAGTTGCAGGTCTGCCTTTTAGTGACAAACGGGTAAATAGAAATGTAATTTTGTCATATGTACATAACAAATCAGTAAAATTTAAATGCTTACTATACTTTCAAATAGACCTTTGAGCTGTTGAAGCTGATCGAGGAGGTGACTGGCGTAGGAGGAAGAATCAAGAGAGGGGAGCTCACACTGATGTCCTTTGTCTTCGATGTCATGCTCCCAGAGGTAAGATAGCAATTGGTGGTACACCTCAGGCTAAACCTGGATGAGCATACTTTCATTGTGCTTTCATGGTTTGAAGATTACTTTCGAAGGGGCGGGGAATGGGGGGTGCATATCACAGATAAGACCGGGAAGCTGTTTCAGTGTATCGGAGCATGAAAACCGAAGGCTAGCTTTGTCATCTTTAAGTCTTAGAAGTTGTAAACAGTGCTTATAGTTCTCAAGCATCATGCCTGATGTCATGCAGACGACAGTTTTAAATCCATTTTATACTTAATTCAATACATACTACACATTTCCTCCTGGACAATTTTTCAGGGCCACACATCTTTTCTTGCTTTAATCCCTGTCTAAAAGGTCAGCCTCTCATTACCTGAAAGACATGGCTGACTCATAGCTGACAAGCACAGAAATATAATTTGGTGCGAGGCCCACTGCTTTTAAACAAGAATAGATAACAATAATAGATATTATTAGTGAATCAGTAATAGTAGGCCTATAATTGTCTATAAACTTATCAATACTATTACTCTGAAGTGTGATGTAATTATAGGGGTAGTGTGCTCAATCTTTTATTCCTCTGGAAAACAACAAAGGCAAAACAAAAGGCAAAAAAGTTTTAACTTTGTACCCAGGGCCAGGGATATGCCGCACCCGTTATGCTGTCCAGTATTGTCTTTGTGTTGTAACATGTCGTGATTGGATCATTTCTTAACTGTTTCTCAAGGCTCTTTCACACACAGATCATGCAAAATTGTTCGGGAAGCCCGTAAAGCCTGGTAGCCTCGCCACAGAAATTGCTTTCACACAGAGCCAAGCAGCACGGCCACATCCCCGTGCTGCTGTGTACTTTCAGGTGAAATCCCCCGCTCCCGGATTGAAAGGCGAGCAGAGGGATTTCCAGCTCCTCCTAG